>NW_024058400.1:0-56266 GCF_016432855.1 Salvelinus namaycush | reverse complement strand
TAGGGTTACTTAATGTTAGATCCCTCACTTCAAAGGCAGTCATAGTCAATGAACTAATCACTGATCATAATCTTGATGTGATTGGCCTGACTGAAACATGGCTTAAGCCTGATGAATTTACTGTGTTAAATGAGGCCTCACCTCCTGGTTACACTAGTGACCATATCCCCCGTGCATCCCGCAAAGGCGGAGGTGTTGCTAACATTTACGATAGCAAATTTCAATTTACAAAAAAAAAAATGGCGTTTTCGTCTTTTGAGCTTCTAGTCATGAAATCTATGCAGCCTACTCAATCACTTTTTATAGCTACTGTTTACAGGCCTCCTGGGCCATATACAGCGTTCCTCTCTGAGTTTCCTGAATTCCTATCAGACCTTGTAGTCATAGCAGATCATATTCTAATTTTTGGTGATTTTAATATTCACATGGAGAAGTCCACAGACCCACTCCAAAAGTCTTTCGGAGCCATTATCGACTCAGTGGGTTTTGTCCAACATGTCTCTGGACCTACTCACTGCCACAGTCATACTCTGGACCTAGTTTTGTCCCATGGAATAAATGTTGTAGATCTTAATGTTTTTCCACATAATCCTGGACTATCGGACCACCATTTTATTACGTTTGCAATCGCAACAAATAATCTGCTCAGACCCCAACCAAGGAGCATCAAAAGTCGTGCTATAAATTCTCAGACAACACAAAAATTCCTTGATGCCCTTCCAGACTCCTTCTGCCTACCCAAGGACGTCAGAGGACAAAAATCAGTTAACCACCTAACTGAGGAACTCAATTTAACCTTGCGCAATACCCTAGATGCAGTTGCACCCCTAAAAACGAAAAACATTTGTCATAAGAAACTAGCTCCCTGGTATACAGAAAATACCCGAGCTTTGAAGCAAGCTTCCAGGAAATTGGAACGGAAATGGCGCCACACCAAACTGGAAGTCTTCCGACTAGCTTGGAAAGACAGTACCGTGCAGTACCGAAGAGCCCTCACTGCTGCTCGCTCATCCTACTTTTCCAACTTAATCGAGGAAAATAAGAACAATCCAAAATTTCTTTTTGATACTGTTGCGAAACTAACTAAAAAGCAGCATTCCCCAAGAGAGGATGGCTTTCACTTCAGCAGTAATAAATTCATGAACTTCTTTGAGGAAAAGATCATGACCATTAGAAAGCAAATTACGGACTCCTCTTTGAATCTGCGTATTCCTCCAGGGCTTAGCTGTCCTGGATCTGCACAGCTCTGCGAGGGCCTGGGATCGGGAGAGACACTTAAGTGTTTTAGTACTATATCTCTTGACACAATGATGAAAATAATCATGGCCTCTAAACCTTCAAGCTGCATACTGGATCCTATTCCTACTAAACTGCTGAAGGAGCTGCTTCCTGTGCTTGGCCCTCCTATGTTGAACATAATAAACAGCTCTCTATCCACCGGATGTGTACCAAACTCACTAAAAGTGGCAGTGATAAAGCCTCTCTTGAAAAAGCCAAACCTTGACCCGGAAAATATAAAAAACTATCGGCCTATATCGAATCTTCCATTCCTCTCAAAGATTTTAGAAAAAGCTGTTGCGCAGCAACTCACTGCCTTTCTGAAGACAAATAATGTATACGAAATGCTTCAGTCTGGTTTTAGACCCCATCATAGCACTGAGACTGCACTTGTGAAGGTGGTAAATGACCTTTTAATGGCGTCAGACCGAGGCTCTGCATCTGTCCTCGTGCTACTAGACCTTAGTGCTGCCTTTGACACCATCGATCACCACATTCTTTTGGAGAGACTGGAAACCCAAATTGGTCTACACGGACAAGTTCTGGCCTGGTTTAGATCTTACCTGTCGGAAAGATATCAGTTTGTCTCTGTGAATGGTCTGTCCTCTGACAAATCAACTGTACATTTCGGTGTTCCTCAAGGTTCCGTTTTAGGACCACTATTGTTTTCACTATATATTTTACCTCTTGGGGATGTTATTCGAAAACATAATGTTAACTTTCACTGCTATGCGGATGACACACAGCTGTACATTTCAATGAAACATGGTGAAGCCCCAAAATTGCCCTCGCTAGAAGCCTGTGTTTCAGACATAAGGAAGTGGATGGCTGAAAACTTTCTACTTTTAAACTCGGACAAAACAGAGATGCTTGTTCTAGGTCCCAAGAAACAAAGAGATCTTCTGTTAAATCTGACAATTCATCTTGATGGTTGTAAAGTCGTCTCAAATAAAACTGTGAAGGACCTCGGCGTTACTCTTGACCCTGATCTCTCTTTTGACGAACATATCAAGACTGTTTCAAGGACAGCTTTTTTCCATCTACGTAACATTGCAAAAATCAGAAATTTTCTGTCCAAAAATGATGCAGAAAAATTAATCCATGCATTTGGTACTTCTAGGTTAGACTACTGCAATGCTCTACTTTCCGGCTACCCGGATAAAGCACTAAATAAACTTCAGTTAGTGCTAAATACGGCTGCTAGAATCCTGACTAGAACCAAGAAATTTGATCATATTACTCCAGTGCTAGCTTCCCTACACTGGCTTCCTGTTAAGGCAAGGGCTGATTTCAAGGTTTTACTGTTAACCTATAAAGCGTTACATGGGCTTGCTCCTACCTATCTTTCCGAGTTGGTCCTGCCGTACATACCAATACGTACGCTACGGTCACAAGACGCAGGCCTCCTAATTGTCCCTAGAATTTCTAAGCAAACAGCGGGAGGCAGGGCTTTCTCCTATAGATCTCCATTTTTATGGAACAGTCTGCCTACCCATGTGAGAGACGCAGACTCAGTCTCAACCTTTAAGTCTTTACTGAAGACTTATCTCTTCAGTAGGTCATATGATTGAGTGTAGCCTGGCCCAGGAGTGTGAAGGTGAACGGAAAGGCTCTGGAGCAACGAACCGCCCTTGCTGTCTCTGCCAGGCCGGTTCCCCTCTCTCCACTGGGATTCTCTGCCTCTAACCCTGTTACAGGGGCTGAGTCACTGGCTTGCTGGTGCTCTTTCATGCCGTCCCTAGGAGGGGTGCGTCACTTGAGTGGGTTGAGTTACTGACGTGATCTTCCTGTCTGGGTTGGCACCCCCCCTTGGTTTGTGCTGTGGTGGAGACCTTTGTGGGCTATACTCGGCCTTGTCTCAGGATTGTAAGTTGGTGGTTGAGGATTTCCCTCTAGTGGTGCGGGGGCTGTGCTTTGGCAAAGTGGGTGGGGTTATATCCTTCCTATTTGGCCCTGTCCGGGGGTTTCTTCGGATGGGGCCACAGTGTCTCCTGACCGCTCCTGTCTCAGCCTCCAGTATTTACGCTGCAGTAGTTTGTGTCGGGGGGCTAGGGTCAGTTGGTTACCTGGAGTACTTCTCCTGTCTTATCCAGTGTCCTGTGTGAATTTAAGTATGCTCTCTCTAATTCTCTCGTTCTCTCTTTCTCTCTGAGAACCTGAGCCCTAGGACCATACGTCAGGACTACCGGGCATGATGACACCTTGCTGTCCCCAGTCCGCCTGGCCTTGCTGCTATTCCAGTTTCAACTGTTCTGCCTGTGGTTACGGAACCCCTACCTGTCCCAGACCTGCTGTTTTCAACTCTTAATGATCGGCTATGAAAAGCCAACTGAGATTTATTCCTGATTATTATTTGACCATGCTTGTCATTTATGAACATTTTGAAAATCTTGGCTCTCTCTAATTTTCTCCTTCTCTCTTTCTTTCTCTCGGAGGACCTGAGCCCTAGGACCATACGTCGGGACTACCGGCCGTGGTGACTCCTTGCTGTCCCCAGTCCGCCTGGCCTTGCTGCTATTCCAGTTTCAACTGTTCTGCCTGCGGTTATGGAACCCCTACCTGTCCCAGACCTGCTGTTTTCAACTCTTAATGATCGGCTATGAAAAGCCAACTGAGATTTATTCCTGATTATTATTTGACCATGCTTGTCATTTATGGAAATTTTGAAAATCTTGGCTCTCTCTAATTTTCTCCTTCTCTCTTTCTTTCTCTCGGAGGACCTGGGCCCTAGGACCATGCGTCGGGACTGCCGCCCGTGGTGACTCCTTGCTGTCCCCAGTCCGCCTGGCCTTGCTGCTATTCCAGTTTCAGCTGTTCTGCCTGCGGTTATGGAACCGCCACCTGTCCCAGACCTGTTGTTTTTCAACTCTTGATGATCGGCTATGAAAAGCCAACTGAAAATTATTCATGATTATTATTTGACCATGCTTGTCACTTATGAACATTTTTGAACATCTTGGCATAGTTCTGTTATAATCTCCACCCGGCACAGCCAGAAGAGGACTGGCCACCCCTCATAGCCTGGTTCCTCTCTAGGTTTCTTCCTAGGTTTTGGCCTTTCTAGGGAGTTTTTCCTAGCCACCGTGCTTCTACACCTGCATTACTAGCTGTTTGGGGTTTTAGGCTGGGTGTCTGTACAGCACTTCGAGATATTAGCTGATGTACGAAGGGCTATATAAAATAAAATTGATTGATTGATTGATATATTACCTGGTGTAGTCCATGATAGTACTGAGTCTGTGTGTATATTACCTGGTGTAGTCCATGATGGTATTGAGTCTGTGTGCGATGGTCAGGACAGTGCAGTCATCAAACTGGGTTCTGATGGTGGACTGGATCAGGTTGTCTGTCTCCAGGTCCACAGCAGCCGTGGCCTCATCCAGAACCAGGATCTTCGTCTTCCTCAGGAGGGCTCGGGCCAGACACACCAGCTGGCGCTGACCCAGACTGCAGAGAGGAGAAATGTTTATAAAAGAGGAGAGAGATTATGTTAATGAGAGAGAGGGATGATGTTAATGAGAGAGAGAGAGGGATGATGTTAATGAGAGAGAGGGAGAGAGAGAAGAGAGAGATATTATGTTAATGAGAGAGAGAGAGAGAGAGAGAGAGAGAGAGAGAGAGAGAGAGAGAGAGAGAGAGAGAGAGAGAGAGAGAGAGAGAGAGAGAGGTGGAAGGAGGTACAAAGAGAGGAGAAAGGGAAGAGAAGAGAGGTAAGAAATGAGGAGAGAGGGAAGAGCGGAGGATGAGAGAGGAGAGAAAGAAGGAGGGAAGAAGCGAGGGAAGAGAGAGATGAGATAGAGAGGAGAAAGTTAAGATGAGAAGGAGAGAGGGATGAGAGAGAGAGAGGACCAGATGACATCACAAGGAGGAATCAGGGGGGGGTGAGGAGAAAGAGAGTAACAGATATAGGAAAGTTAAATAGAGGGATACATAGGTTTGTGTACCTGAGGTTCTCTCCCCCCTCTGAACACTCGTGGTTGAGTTTGTCCGGCAGGCCCGACACAAAGCTCTTGAGATGGGAGAGCTCCAGGGCTCTCCACACCTCCTCATCAGAGTAGCCATCGAAGGGGTCCAGATTCATCCTCAGAGACCCAGAGAACAGCACTGGGTCCTGGAGGGGGGAGGGAGAGAGAGAGGAGGGGGGAGGGAGGAAGGGAGAGAGAGAGAGAGGGAGAGAGAGAGAACATTGCAATGCATACCATAATTACCTCCATGATAGAGGACATCTCAGAGGCTTGCAGTAAGTGTTTTTACCTGGGGTGTGTGTTTATTATGTGTGTGTGTTTATTATATGTGTGTGTGTGTTACCTGTGGTATGATGGTGATCCTGGAGCGTAGCTCGTGCAGTCCGATCTGAGCGATGTTTATCCCGTCTATATAGATCTCTCCCTTCGCTGCTTCCAGAATCCGGAATATTCCCAATGCCAGGGACGACTTCCCTGCTCCAGTCCTGCCCACTATCCCAACCTGGAGAGATAAGGGAAAAGGGAGAGAGAGAAGGAGAGAGTGGGAGGGAGGGGAGGAGAGAGAGTTTAGAAAAAATGAAACATTATCGCACTATAACACCATAAACCCGAGGATGCTTCCCAAAGGACCTGGTCAAAAGTAGTGCACTATTTAGGGAATAGGGTGCTCTGGTAAACCAGTATCTCTAACCCCTACCTTATCTCTCTCCTGTCCAGTCCTATACCCATATCATCCTAACAACCTCATTACTCCATTATCTCCCTATAACACAGTATCTCTATCCCCTACTTTATCTCTCTCCTGTCCAGTCCTATACCCATATCATCCTAACAACCTCATTACTCCATTATCTCCCTATAACACAATATCTCTATCCCCTACCTTATCTCTCTCCTGTCCAGTCCTACTGTATATCCATATCATCCTAACAACCTCATTACTCCATTATCTCCCTATAACACAATATCTCTATCTCCTACCTTATCTCTCTCCTGTCCAGTCCTATATCCTCCATTATCTCCCTATAACACAGTATGTCTACCCCCGACCTTCTCTTTCTCCTGAATGCTGAGGGAAATTCCTTTCAGGGCCCAGTCCAGTCCTTTACGGTACTGCATTCCGTATTCCTCCAGTGCTATGGTACCGTGAGTGGGCCAGGCCAGGGGGAGCATGCTGCCTTCAATGGTCCATGGAGCCTGGGCAGGGGAGGAGGGAGAGGAGGGGGACAGGTGATGGCATCCATAGAATTACATATTAGAACACATTTATTTAATGCGATCTCTGTGATGTCATCTATAGAATTACATATTAGAACACTGGATCTCTGTGATGTCATCTATAGAATTACATATTAGAACACTGGATCTCTGTGATGTCATCTCCCATCAAGACCTCAGCAACAAGTGTTGGACCGCAACACAAGGTGCTGTTATTAATTTAAAGACATTTACTACATCAGAAACACAGACAGTTAATGAGAGCACAGAACAGTGAGATTGTGGCTAGAAATAAACACACATTTTCATTCATTAAAACGTTTTTTAAACTACAACTATCCCATTGAGATAAATAATCTTTAATTCTTTAGAAGATCACATTTTCAAGTGGCAGCTGACCAGTAGAGTAGATCCTCTCTTTGAGGGGTAGGATAGTATAGTTTACACCTGACCAGTAAATTAGATCCTCTCTTTGAGGGGTAGGATAGTATAGTTTACACCTGACCAGTAAATTAGATCCTCTCTTTGAAAGGTAGGATAGTATAGTTTACACCTGACCAGTAAACTAGATCCTCTCTTTGAGGGGTAGGATAGTATAGTTTACACCTGACCAGTAGAGTAGATCCTCTCTTTGAGGGGTAGGATAGTATAGTTTACACCTGACCAGTAGAGTAGATACATATTAGAATAGTAGGATAATATAGTTTTACAGCCACTCACCTCCTTTGGTGTGTCAGCGTACTCCTTAACTCTCTCCACAGACACAATGTTGTTCTCTACATCAGTCCAGGACCTCACGATCCAGCTCAGAATACCTGTCACCTACACATTACATCACAAGTTACTGCTGTGTGTGTGTGTGTGTGTGTGTGTGTGTGTGTGTGTGTGTGTGTGTGTGTGTGTGTGTGTGTGTGTGTGTGTGTGTGTGTGTGTGTGTGTGTGTGTGTGTGTGTGTGTGTGTGTGTGTGTGTGTGTGTGTGTGTGTGTGTGTGTGTGTGTGTGTGTGTGTGTGTGTGTGTGTGTGTGTGTGTGTGTGTGTGTGTACGTACACACCTGTAGTGAGTGTGACACAGCCAGTCCTACTATACCAGGGCTCAGTGTGTCTCTGCCCATCACAGCCAAGGTGGCTGCTGCCAGCACCAACAGATTCCCCAGGAACTCTAGGTTCACCGCCAGCCACCTGCAGACAGCGCAGGACAGAGGTCAGGGGTTAAGATGACACAGGGTTCATAGCTCAGGTGCCTTATGTATCAAACATATCAGAGTAGTATCTAGGATCAGCTTTTTCCGTTTGGATCACAATGAAGAAGAATCCATGGACAGGAAGGGAACTGATCCTACACTCATAGAAAACAGGATTCCAAAAGGGCTTTTCGTCTGTCCCCATTGGGAAACGCCTTTTGGGTTCCAGGTAGAACCCTTTTTCAGTTCCAGGTAGAACCATCTGTAAAAAGGGTTCTACATGGAACCCAAAAGGGTTATACCTGCAACCTTAAAGGGTTCTTCAGCGGGTTCTCCTATCGGGACAGCCGAAGAACCGTTGAAGGTTCTAGATTAGCCCTCCTACTCTGAGATGCTTAGTACATACCACACCAGATTACAGTACTGCAGTTAGATAATACATACCACTCCAGATTACAGTGACTACTGCAGTTAGTTAGATAATACATACCACACCAGATTACAGTGAATACTGCAGTTAGATAATACATACCACATCAGATTACAGTGACTACTGCAGTTAGATAATACATACCACTCCAGATTACAGTGACTACTGCAGTTAGATAATACATACCACACCAGATTACAGTGACTACTGCAGTTAGATAATACATACCACATCAGATTACAGTGACTACTGCAGTTAGATAATACATACCACACCAGATTACAGTGACTACTGCAGTTAGATAATACATACCACACCAGATTACAGTGACTACTGCAGTTAGTTAGATAATACATACCACATCAGATTACAGTGATTACTGCAGTTAGATAATACATACCACACCAGATTACTGTGACTACTGCAGTTAGTTAGACAATACATACCACACCAGATTACAGTGACTACTGCAGTTAGTTAGACAATACATACCACACCAGATTACAGTACTGCAGTTAGTTAGATAATACATACCACACCAGATTACAGTACTGCAGTTAGTTAGATAATACATACCACACCAGATTACAGTGATTACTGCAGTTAGATAATACATACCACACCAGATTACAGTACTGCAGTTAGTTAGATAATGCATACCACTCCAGATTACAATGATTACTGCAGTTAGATAATACATACCACACCAGATTACAGTGACTACTGCAGTTAGTTAGATAATACATACCACACCAGATTACAGTGACTACTGCCGGTAGTTAGATAATACATACCACACCAGATTACAGTGATTACTGCAGTTAGATAATACATACCACACCAGATTACAGTGATTACTGCAGTTAGATAATACATACCACACCAGATTACAGTACTGCAGTTAGTTAGATAATACATACCACACCAGATTACAGTGACTACTGCAGTTAGTTAGATAATACATACCACACCAGATTACAGTACTGCAGTTAGATAGATAATACATACCACACCAGATTACAGTACTGCAGTTAGTTAGATAATACATACCACACCAGATTACAGTACTGCAGTTAGTTAGATAATACATACCACTCCAGATTACAGTACTGCAGTTAGTTAGATAATACATACCACATCAGATTACAGTGACTACTGCAGTTAGATAGATAATACATACCACACCAGATTACAGTACTGCAGTTAGTTAGATAATACATACCACACCAGATTACAGTACTGCAGTTAGTTAGATAATACATACCACATCAGATTACAGTACTGCAGTTAGTTAGATAATACATACCACACCAGATTACAGTGACTACTGCCGTTAGTCAGATAATACATATCACACCAGATTACAGTACTGCCGTTAGTTAGACAATACATACCACACCAGATTACAGTACTGCCGTTAGTTAGATAATACATACCACACCAGATTACAGTACTGCCGTTAGTTAGATAATACATACCACACCAGATTACAGTACTGCAGTTAGTTAGATAATACATACCACACCAGATTACAGTACTGCAGTTAGTTAGATAATACATACCACTCCAGATTACAGTACTGCAGTTAGTTAGATAATACATACCACTCCAGATTACAGTACACCTACCTGGTGGCTACGAAGCGTGGGAAGTACGCTGTCTGGTTGTGGTCGATGCGTCCGTTAGCCTGCAGGATGAAGCGTTCCTGCTCTGAGAAGGCCCTGATCACACTGGCCCCCTGGACCGTCTCATTGAAGTGGGTGTAGATGGGAGAACGACTGACTGCCTCTAGCCGACGGAGCTGGCACGATGTAGCCACGTAAAACCTCTACAGGAAAGATGGCTGATATCTTAAAGTGCTGTACAGAAACGCAGCCTAAAACCCCAAACAGCAAGCAATGCAGGTGTAGAACCTGAAGTAGTACTAGTATTTAGTATTCGTATTTAGTAATAGTATTTGAACCCAGCTCTACTGTAATCCTTACCTGTATGAATGAAATAGTATTTGAACCCAGCTCTACTGTAATCCTTACCTGTATGAATGAAATAGTATTTGAACCCAGCTCTACTGTAATCCTACCTGTATGAATAAAATAGTATTTGAACCCAGCTCTACTGTAATCCTACCTGTATGAATGAAATAGTATTTGACCCCAGCTCTACTGTAATCCTACCTGTATGAATGAAATAGTATTTGAACCCAGCTCTACTGTAATCCTACCTGTATGAATGAAATAGTATTTGAACCCAGCTCTACTGTAATCCTACCTGTATGAATGAAATAGTATTTGAACCCAGCTCTACTGTAATCCTACCTGTATGAATGAAATAGTATTTGAACCCAGCTCTACTGTAATCCTACCTGTATGAATGAAATAGTATTTGAACCCAGCTCTACTGTAATCCTACCTGTATGAATGAAGTAGTATTTGAACCCAGCTCTACTGTAATCCTACCTGTATGAATAAAATAGTATTTGAACCCAGCTCTACTGTAATCCTACCTGTATGAATGAAATAGTATTTGACCCCAGCTCTACTGTAATCCTACCTGTATGAATGAAATAGTATTTGAACCCAGCTCTACTGTAATCCTACCTGTATGAATGAAATAGTATTTGAACCCAGCTCTACTGTAATCCTACCTGTATGAATGAAATAGTATTTGAACCCAGCTCTACTGTAATCCTACCTGTATGAATTAAATAGTATTTGAACCCAGCTCTACTGTAATCCTACCTGTATGAATTAAATAGTATTTGAACCCAGCTCTACTGTAATCCTACCTGTATGAATGAAGTAGTATTTGAACCCAGCTCTACTGTAATCCTACCTGTATGAATGAAATAGTATTTGAACCCAGCTCTACTGTAATCCTACCTGTATGAATGAAATAGTATTTGAACCCAGCTCTACTGTAATCCTACCTGTATGAATGAAATAGTATTTGAACCCAGCTCTACTGTAATCCTACCTGTATGAATGAAGTAGTATTTGAACCCAGCTCTACTGTAATCCTACCTGTATGAATGAAATAGTATTTGAACCCAGCTCTACTGTAATCCTACCTGTATGAATGAAATAGTATTTGAACCCAGCTCTACTGTAATCCTACCTGTATGAATGAAGTAGTATTTGAACCCAGCTCTACTGTAATCCTACCTGTATGAATGAAATAGTATTTGAACCCAGCTCTACTGTAATCCTACCTGTATGAATGAAATAGTATTTGACCCCAGCTCTACTGTAATTCTACCTGTATGAATGAAATAGTATTTGACCCCAGCTCTACTGTAATCCTACCTGTATGAATGAAGTAGTATTTGAACCCAGCTCTACTGTAATCCTTACCTGTATGAATGAAATAGTATTTGAACCCAGCTCTACTGTAATCCTACCTGTATGAATGAAGTAGTATTTGAACCCAGCTCTACTGTAATCCTACCTGTATGAATGAAGTAGTATTTGAACCCAGCTCTACTGTAATACTACCTGTATGAATGAAACAGTATTGAACCCAGCTCTACTGTAATCCTACCTGTATGAATGAAATAGTATTTGAACCCAGCTCTACTGTAATCCTACCTGTATGAATGAAATAGTATTTGACCTCAGCTCTACTGTAATCCTACCTGTATGAATGAAATAGTATTTGACCACAGCTCTACTGTAATCCTACCTGTATGAATGAAATAGTATTTGAACCCAGCTCTACTGTAATCTTACCTGTTTGAATGAAATAGTATTTGAACCCAGCTCTACTGTAATCCTACCTGTATGAATGAAGTAGTATTCGAACCCAGCTCTACTGTAATCCTACCTGTATGAATGAAGTAGTATTTGAACCCAGCTCTACTGTAATCCTACCTGTATGAATGCGTAGAGCAGTGTGAGAGGCAGCAGAATCACCCCAGCAAAGGGCATGGCCACCAGAACGATGATGCAGACCTCTAGCAGTTTGAACAGGTATCCCAGCATCATCTTCAGACCATCAGGGATCATACAATCAATGGCATCCACCTAGAATAATTATTACAATACATGGTATTTAGCATACGAGTTACATGTACTTTGACGACTATCACTACTACTACTATTACTACTACTACTACTACTACTACTACTACTACTACTACTACTACTACTATTACAGCTACTACAACTACTACTACTATTACAACTACTACTAATATTACAACTACTACTACAATTACAACTACTACTATTACAACTACTACTATTACAACTACTACTACTACTACTACAACTACTACTACTACTACTACTACTACAATTACAACAACAACTACTACTATTACAACTACTATTATTACTACTACTACTATTACAACTACTACTACTACTACTACTATTACAACTACTACTACTACTACTACTATTACAACTACTACTACTACTACTACTACTACAATTACAACAACAACTACTACTATTACAACTACTATTATTACTACTACTACTATTACAACTACTATTACACATACTACTATTACTACTACTACTACTACTACTACTATTACAACTAATACTACTACTACTACAATTACAACAACAACTACTACTATTACAACTACTACTACTACTACTACTACTAAAATTACAACAACAACTACTACTATTACAACTACTACTACAATTACAACTACTACTATTACAACTACTACTATTACTATTACAACAACTACTACTACTATTACAATTACTACTACAATTACAACTATTACAACTACTACTACTATTACAACTACTACTACTATTACAACTACTACTATTACAACTACTACTATTACTATTACAACAACTACTATTACAACTACTACTATTACTATTACAACAACTACTATTACAACAACTACTACTACAATTACAACTACTACTACAAATACAACTACTACTATTACAACTACTACTATTACTATTACAACAACTACTATTACAACAACTACTACTACAATTACAACTACTACTATTACAACTACTATTACAACTACTACTACTAAAATTACAACAACACCTTTTACAACTACTATTAAAATTACAACAACAACTACAATTACAACTACTACAACTACTACCACTTTTACGACTACTACTATTACTACTACTACTACTACTACTATTATGACTACTAGTGTATTGGTGACCCCAGCTGGGGTGGAATCCACCTCTCTTGGAAAAGCTGTTGAGGAGGTTCCCTGAGGATGTGTCTTTGAAAAAGGCCATGGGGAAACTAAGCACACACACACACACACACACACACACACACACACACACACACACACACACACACACACACACACACACACACACACACACACACACACACACACACACACACACACACACACACACACACTGAACCCACCTCCTTGGAAAAGCGGTTCAGCAGGTTTCCTGAGGGTGTGACCTCGAAGAAGGCCATGGGGGAATGCAGGACGTTGTTGAGGAGGTCTAGGTGGAGCTGACGAGAAGCGATTATCCCCCCCAGAGAGATGGCCACTGTGGTGCCAAAGATAGACACACCTAGATGGGGAGAGATAGGGAGAGGGGTTAGAGAAATGAAGGAATGGGGGGAGATATAGGGAGAGGGGTTAGAGAAATGAAGGAATGGGGGGGAGATAGGGAGAGGGGTTAGAGAAATGAAGGAATGGGGGAGAGGTAAAGGGGTTAGAGAAATTAAGGAATGTGAGAGAAATGAAGGAGTGGCGGGAGAGAGGGGGACCACACCTGTCTAACCACACCTGTCCAACCACACCTGTCCAACCACACCTGTCCAACCACACCTGTCCAACCACACCTGTCCAACCACACCTATCTAACCACACCTGTCCAACCACACCTGTCCAACCACACCTATCTAACCTTACCTGTCCAACCACACCTGTCCAACCACACCTATCTAACCTTACCTGTCCAACCACACCTGTCCAACCACACCTATCTAACCTTACCTGTCCAACCACACCTGTCCAACCACACCTATCTAACCTTACCTGTCCAACCACACCTGTCTAACCACACCTCTCTAACCACACCTGTCCAACCACACCTGTCCAACCACACATGTTTAACCACACCTGTCTAACCACACCTGTCTAACCACACCTGTCCAACCACACCTGTCTAACCACACCTACCTAACCATACCTGTCCAACCACACCTGTCTAACCACACCTGTCTAACCACACCTACCTAACCATACCTGTCCAACCACACCTGTCTAACCACACCTGTCTAACCACACCTACATAACCACACCTGTCCAACCACACCTGTCTAACCACACCTGTCTAACCACACCTGTCTAACCACACCTGTCTAACCACACCTGTCTAACCACACCTACCTAACCACACCTGTCCAACCACACCTGTCTAACCACACCTGTCCAACCACACCTACCTAACCATACCTACCTAACCATACCTGTCCAACAACACTTGTCCAACCACGCCTGTCCAACCACACCTACCTAACCATACCTGTCCAACAACACTTGTCCAACCACACCTGTCCAACCCTGCAGATCAGGTACAGGTCTTTAGTGACATCATCATAACCCTCCTTGCCCCGCCCCTAACCCACCTTGAGCGAACCCCAGGGCTCCGAACACGCCCAGTTTCAGGTCTGTGTCGATCTGGGTGCCGTTGATGATTGGATCGTCGGCCCAGACGCTAAGCCAATAGTTGTAGGCGAGGGAGGCGGCCTGCTGGAATGCATACAGGAAGACTATGGGGATGATCAGAGCCAGACCGATGGTCCTGAAGTACTCCACGTACATCTCTAGTTTCACCTAGAGGGAGAGAGGGAGAGAGAGAGGGAGAGAGGGGGAGAGGGGGAGAGGGGGGAGGGGGGGAGAGAGGGAGAGGGGGAGAGGGGGAGAGGGGGAGAGGGGGGAGAGATGGGGAGAGGGACACAGTAATTACTTCAGTACTCACCTTTCCTATGTTAGCCTTGTCTGTAGTCTGTCAGTACTGTACTGCTCACCTTGTCTGTGGTCTGTCTGTACTGTACTACTCACCTTGTCTGTAGTCTGTCAGTACTGTACTGCTCACCTTGTCTGTAGTCTGTCTGTACTGTACTACTCACCTTGTCTGTGGTCTGTCAGTACTGTACTGCTCACCTTGTCTGTGGTCTGTCAGTACTGTACTGCTCACCTTGTCTGTAGTCTGTCAGTACTGTACTGCTCACCTTGTCTGTAGTCTGTCAGTACTGTACTGCTCACCTTGTCTGTAGTCTGTCAGTACTGTACTGCTCACCTTGTCTGTAGTCTGTCAGTACTGTACTGCTCACCTTGTCTGTAGTCTGTCAGTACTGTACTGCTCACCTTGTCTGTAGTCTGTCAGTACTGTACTGCTCACCTTGTCTGTAGTCTGTCAGTACTGTACTGCTCACCTTGTCTGTAGTCTGTCAGTACTGTACTGCTCACCTTGTCTGTAGTCTGTCAGTACTGTACTGCTCACCTTGTCTGTAGTCTGTCAGTACTGTACTGCTCACCTTGTCTGTAGTCGGCCAGTACTGTACTGCTCACCTTGTCTGTAGTCTGCCAGTACCGTACTGCTCACCTTGTCTGTAGTCTGTCTGTACTGTACTGCTCACCTTGTCTGTAGTCTGTCAGTACTGTACTGCTCACCTTGTCTGTAGTCTGTCAGTACTGTACTACTCACCTTGTCTGTAGCCTGTCAGTACTGTACTGCTCACCTTGTCTGTAGTCTGTCAGTACTGTACTACTCACCCTGTCTGTAGTCTGTCAGTACCGTACTGCTCACCTTGTCTGTAGTCTGTCAGTAGGTATGTGTCAGTACTGTACTACTCACCTTGTCTGTCAGTAGTTATGTGTCAGTACTGTACTGCTCACCCTTCCTGTGTTGGCCTTGTCAGCCTCTGTCAGTTTCCCCAGGACTTCCTGTTCCTGGTCCTCTGTGTCTGAGATGGCCTCCATGGTCTGAACACTGGCACTACTCACCATGTCTCCACTGAGAGAAAGAGAGAGAAGATAGAGAGAAAAAAAATATATATATAAAGAGAGAGAGAGAAGATAGAAAATATATAGAGAGAGAAGATATAAAATATAGAGAGAGAGAAGATAGAAAATATATAGAGAGAGAAGATATAAAATAGAGAGAGAAAATAGAGAGAAAATAGAGAGAGAAAGAAAGAGAGTAGGCAAAAAGGAGAATTGATAAGACCCAGGGAGCTTTCTTGGAGCAGTGTTAAGCTGTCTGGCTCATGAACCTGGTACTGCCAACCCCAAATACCACAGCTACTGAACCCTCCTGCTGGGGACTCTCAGTGTGTTTGTTGAAGGTCAGGAGTTATACCTAATGAGCTGCTCCTGAGACAGATCTATGGAGAAGTCTGTCATACTCAGACGAGATACCGACTTCCTGGTTCCTGTAAACAACAACAACATGATGTCAGCACAGTTTAGACATGGGTCCTTCCTGCCTGTCAGATCACGGTTCAGTTTGGTAGTAATATCATGACAGAGTTCGGGCTAGGTAATGAAATGAGGAGCTCAGTTTGGTAGTAATATCATGACAGAGTTCTGGATAGGTAATGAAATGAGGAGCTCAGTTTGGTAGTAATATCATGACAGAGTTCGGGCTAGGTAATGAAATGAGGAGCTCAGTTTGGTAGTAATATCATGACAGAGTTCTGGATAGGTAATGAAATGAGGAGTTCAGTTTGGTAGTAATATCATGACAGAGTTCGGGCTAGGTAATGAAATGAGGAGCTCAGTTTGGTAGTAATATCATGACAGAGTTCGGGCTAGGTAATGAAAGGAGGAGCTCAGTTTGGTAGTAATATCATGACAGAGTTCTGGATAGGTAATGAAATGAGGAGCTCAGTTTGGTAGTAATATCATGACAGAGTTCGGGCTAGGTAATGAAATGAGGAGCTCAGTTTGGTAGTAATATCATGACAGAGTTCGGGCTAGGTAATGAAATGAGGAGTTCAGTTTGGTAGTAATATCATGACAGAGTTCTGGATAGGTAATGAAATGAGGAGTTCAGTTTGGTAGTAATATCATGACAGAGTTCGGGCTAGGTAATGAAAGGAGGAGCTCAGTTTGGTAGTAATATCATGACAGAGTTCGGGCTAGGTAATGAAATGAGGAGTTCAGTTTGGTAGTAATATCATGACAGAGTTCTGGATAGGTAATGAAATGAGGAGCTCAGTTTGGTAGTAATATCATGACAGAGTTCAGGCTAGGTAATGAAATGAGGAGCTCAGTTTGGTAGTAATATCATGACAGAGTTCGGGCTAGGTAATGAAATGAGGAGCTCAGTTTGGTAATAATATCATGACAGAGTTCGGGCTAGGTAATGAAATGAGGAGCTCAGTTTGGTAGTAATATGATGACAGAGTTCAGGCTAGGTAATGAAATGAGGGGTTCAGTTTGGTAGTAATATCATGACAGAGTTCGGGCTAGGTAATGAAATGAGGGGCTCAGTTTGGTAGTAATATCATGACAGAGTTCGGGCTAGGTAATGAAATGAGGAGTTCAGTTTGGTAGTAATATCATGACAGAGTTCGGGCTAGGTAATGAAAGGAGGAGCTCAGTTTGGTAGTAATATCATGACAGAGTTCGGGCTAGGTAATGAAATGAGGAGCTCAGTTTGGTAGTAATATCATGACAGAGTTCGGGCTAGGTAATGAAATGAGGAGCTCAGTTTGGTAGTAATATCATGACAGAGTTCGGGCTAGGTAATGAAATGAGGAGCTCTACTACACACCAGCTTCAAGGTTATTTTTTTTATATACGTAGGATCTTAATTTGATCAATCTTTTGTTGATGAGAATTGTTCTGCACCGCAGGACATGCAGATGAGCTTCATGATTTAAATAAATTCACCGAAAACCTGCACCAACACACGGTCATGTTAACAGTATTGCTCTTTTCATGCAGCCTCATTTTGGCCTGCTAATAGCCTAACCACCAATCAAGAAAAATGATTGACTGAACGTTCAAATCCTTTTGTTGCAGGATTATTTTGCGGCGACAATAATGGTCAAATTAAGATCCTACATATGTAGTTTGTTTTGATTAAACTTCTACTAAACACCTCTCTAGCCAATGGAAACACTGCTTGATCACCAGGTGGTTGTCGCCTGTTGAGAGTGTTCCGTCTCTCTCCTCACCTCTGGGTGAGAGCTCCGTGCGCTCGTTCCCGGCGAAGAGTCTGATGACCTCAGCGAAGGCCCCGTCACGTGACATCAGCTCCAGGTAGGAGCCCCTCTCAGTGATCTCTCCCTCCACCATCACCAGGATCAGATCTGCCTGGGGCAGGAAGCTCAGACCGTGGGTCACCAGGACACGAGTCTGAAGGTTTAGAGAGAACACATGGTAGTCTGAAGGTTTAGAGAGAAGACATGGTAGTCTGAAGGGTTAGAGAACACATGGTAGTCTGAAGGTTTAGAGAGAACACATGGTAGTCTGAAGGTTTAGAGAGAACACATGGTAGTCTGAAGGTTTAGAGAGAACACATGGTAGTCTGAAGGTTTAGAGAGAACACATGGTGGTCTGAAGGTTTAGAGAGAACACATGGTAGTCTGAAGGTTTAGAGAACACATGGTACTCTGAAGGTTTAGAGAGAACACATGGTAGTCTGAAGGTTTAGAGAGAACACATGGTAGTCTGAAGGTTTAGAGAGAACACATGGTAGTCTGAAGGTTTAGAGAACACATGGTAGTCTGAAGGTTTAGAGAGAACACATGGTAGTCTGAAGGTTTAGAGAGAACACATGGTAGTCTGAAGGTTTAGAGAGAACACATGGTAGTCTGAAGGTTTAGAGAGAACACATGGTAGTCTGAAGGGTTAGAGAACACATGGTAGTCTGAAGGTTTAGAGAGAACACATGGTGGTCTGAAGGTTTAGAGAGAACACATGGTAGTCTGAAGGTTTAGAGAGAACACATGGTAGTCTGAAGGTTTAGAGAGAACACATGGTAGTCTGAAGGTTTAGAGAACACATGGTAGTCTGAAGGTTTAGAGAGAACATGGTAGTCTGAAGGTTTAGAGAGAACACATGGTAGTCTGAAGGTTTAGAGAACACATGGTAGTCTGAAGGTTTAGAGAGAACACATGGTAGTCTGAAGGTTTAGAGAGAACACATGGTAGTCTGAAGGTTTAGAGAGAACACATGGTAGTCTGAAGGTTTAGAGAGAACACATGGTAGTCTGAAGGTTTAGAGAACACATGGTAGTCTGAAGGTTTAGAGAGAACACATGGTAGTCTGAAGGTTTAGAGAGAACACATGGTAGTCTGAAGGTTTAGAGAACACATGGTAGTCTGAAGGTTTAGAGAGAACACATGGTAGTCTGAAGGTTTAGAGAACACATGGTAGTCTGAAGGTTTAGAGAACACATGGTAGTCTGAAGGTTTAGAGAGAACACATGGTAGTCTGAAGGTTTAGAGAGAACACATGGTAGTCTGAAGGTTTAGAGAACACATGGTAGTCTGAAGGTTTAGAGAGAACACATGGTAGTCTGAAGGTTTAGAGAGAACACATGGTAGTCTGAAGGTTTAGAGAACACATGGTAGTCTGAAGGTTTAGAGAGAACATGGTAGTCTGAAGGTTTAGAGAGAACACATGGTAGTCTGAAGGTTTAGAGAACACATGGTAGTCTGAAGGTTTAGAGAGAACACATGGTAGTCTGAAGGTTTAGAGAGAACACATGGTAGTCTGAAGGTTTAGAGAGAACACATGGTAGTCTGAAGGTTTAGAGAGAACACATGGTAGTCTGAAGGTTTAGAGAACACATGGTAGTCTGAAGGTTTAGAGAGAACACATGGTAGTCTGAAGGTTTAGAGAGAACACATGGTAGTCTGAAGGTTTAGAGAGAACACATGGTAGTCTGAAGGTTTAGAGAGAACACATGGTAGTCTGAAGGTTTAGAGAGAACACATGGTAGTCTGAAGGTTTAGAGAGAACACATGGTAGTCTGAAGGTTTAGAGAGAACACATGGTAGTCTGAAGGTTTAGAGAACACATGGTAGTCTGAAGGTTTAGAGAGAACACATGGTAGTCTGAAGGTTTAGAGAACACATGGTAGTCTGAAGGTTTAGAGAACACATGGTAGTCTGAAGGTTTAGAGAGAACACATGGTAGTCTGAAGGTTTAGAGAGAACACATGGTAGTCTGAAGGTTTAGAGAACACATGGTAGTCTGAAGGTTTAGAGAGAACACATGGTAGTCTGAAGGTTTAGAGAGAACACATGGTAGTCTGAAGGTTTAGAGAACACATGGTAGTCTGAAGGTTTAGAGAACACATGGTAGTCTGAAGGTTTAGAGAACACATGGTGGTCTGAAGGTTTAGAGAGAACACATGGTAGTCTGAAGGTTTAGAGAGAACACATGGTAGTCTGAAGGGTTAGAGAGAACACATGGTAGTCTGAAGGTTTAGAGAGAACACATGGTAGTCTGAAGGTTTAGAGAACACATGGTAGTCTGAAGGTATAGAGAGAACACATGGTAGTCTGAAGGTTTAGAGAGAACACATGGTAGTCTGAAGGTTTAGAGAGAACACATGGTAGTCTGAAGGTTTAGAGAACACATGGTAGTCTGAAGGTTTAGAGAGAACACATGGTAGTCTGAAGGTTTAGAGAGAACACATGGTAGTCTGAAGGTTTAGAGAGAACACATGGTGGTCTGAAGGTTTAGAGAACACATGGTAGTCTGAAGGTTTAGAGAGAACACATGGTAGTCTGAAGGTTTAGAGAGAACACATGGTGGTCTGAAGGTTTAGAGAGTACACATGGTAGTCTGAAGGTATAGAGAGTACACATGGTAGTCTGAAGGTTTAGAGAACACATGGTAGTCTGAAGGTTTAGAGAGAACACATGGTAGTCTGAAGGTTTAGAGATAACACATGGTAGTCTGAAGGTTTAGAGAACACATGGTAGTCTGAAGGTTTAGAGAGAACACATGGTAGTCTGAAGGTTTAGAGAGAACACATGGTAGTCTGAAGGTTTAGAGAGAACACATGGTGGTCTGAAGGTTTAGAGAGAACACATGGTAGTCTGAAGGTATAGAGAACACATGGTAGTCTGAAGGTTTAGAGAGAATACATGGTAGTCTGAAGGTTTAGAGAGAACACATGGTAGTCTGAAGGTTTAGAGAACACATGGTAGTCTGAAGGTTTAGAGAACACATGGTAGTCTGAAGGTTTAGAGAACACATGGTAGTCTGAAGGTTTAAAGAGAACACATGGTAGTCTGAAGGTATAGAGAGAACACATGGTAGTCTGAAGGTTTAGAGAGAACACATGGTAGTCTGAAGGTTTAGAGAACACATGGTAGTCTGAAGGTTTAGAGAAAACATGGTAGTCTGAAGGTTTAGAGACACATGGTAGTCTGAAGGTTTAGAGAGAACACATGGTAGTCTGAAGGTTTAGAGAGAACACATGGTAGTCTGAAGGTATAGAGAGAACACATGGTAGTCTGAAGGTATAGAGAGAACACATGGTAGTCTGAAGGTTTAGAGAGAACACATGGTAGTCTGAAGGTTTAGAGAACACATGGTAGTCTGAAGGTTTAGAGAGAACACATGGTGGTCTGAAGGTTTAGAGAGAACACATGGTAGTCTGAAGGTTTAGAGAGAACACATGGTAGTCTGAAGGTTTAGAGAGAACACATGGTAGTCTGAAGGTTTAGAGAACACATGGTAGTCTGAAGGTTTAGAGAGAACACGTGGTAGTCTGAAGGTTTAGAGAGAACACATGGTAGTCTGAAGGTTTAGAGAGAACACATGGTGGTCTGAAGGTTTAGAGAGAACACATGGTAGTCTGAAGGTTTAGAGAACACATGGTAGTCTGAAGGTTTAGAGAGAACACATGGTAGTCTGAAGGTTTAGAGACCACATGGTAGTCTGAAGGTTTAGAGAACACATGGTAGTCTGAAGGATTAGAGAGAACACATGGTGGTCTGAAGGTTTAGAGAGAACACATGGTAGTCTGAAGGTATAGAGAGAACACATGGTAGTCTGAAGGTATAGAGAGAACACATGGTAGTCTGAAGGTTTAGAGAGAACACATGGTAGTCTGAAGGTTTAGAGAACACATGGTAGTCTGAAGGTTTAGAGAGAACACATGGTAGTCTGAAGGTTTAGAGAGAACACATGGTGGTCTGAAGGTTTAGAGAGAACACATGGTAGTCTGAAGGTTTAGAGACCACGTGGTAGTCTGAAGGTTTAGAGAGAACACACATGGTAGTCTGAAGGTTTAGAGAGAACACATGGTAGTCTGAAGGTTTAGAGAGAACACATGGTAGTCTGAAGGGTTAGAGAGAACACATGGTAGTCTGAAGGTTTAGAGAGAACACATGGTAGTCTGAAGGTTTAGAGAGAACACATGGTAGTCTGAAGGTATAGAGAGAACACATGGTAGTCTGAAGGTTTAGAGAGAACACATGGTAGTCTGAAGGTTTAGAGAGAACACATGGTAGTCTGAAGGTATAGAGAGAACACATGGTGGTCTGAAGGTTTAGAGAGAACACATGGTAGTCTGAAGGTTTAGAGAACACATGGTAGTCTGAAGGTTTAGAGAACACATGGTAGTCTGAAGGTTTAGAGAGAACACATGGTGGTCTGAAGGTTTAGAGAGAACACATGGTGGTCTGAAGGTTTAGAGAACACATGGTAGTCTGAAGGTTTAGAGAACACATGGTAGTCTGAAGGTTTAGAGAGAACACATGGTAGTCTGAAGGTTTAGAGAGAACACATGGTAGTCTGAAGGTTTAGAGAACACATGGTAGTCTGAAGGTTTAGAGAGAACACATGGTGGTCTGAAGGTTTAGAGAGAACACATGGTAGTCTGAAGGTTTAGAGAGAACACATGGTAGTCTGAAGGTTTAGAGAACACATGGTAGTCTGACTGCATAAATCAGAAACAGACTTAGGCCGGGATTCAGCAGACAATGAACACACAGACACTGAACACACAGACTCTGAACACACAGACACTGAACACACAGACACTGAACACACAGACACTGAACACACAGACACTGAACACACAACACACAGACACTGAACACACAGACACTGAACACACAGACACTGAACACTGAACACTGAACACACAACACACAACACACAGACACTGAACACACAGACACTGAACACACAACACACAGACACTGAACACACAGACACTGAACACACAGACACTGAACACTGGACACTGAACACACAGACACTGAACACACAACACACAGACACTGAACACACAGGCACTGAACACACAGACACTGAACACACAGACACTGAACACTGGACACTGAACACACAACACACAGACACTGAACACTGGACACTGAACACACAACACACAACACACAGACACTGAACACACAGACACTGAACACACAGACACTGAACACATAGACACTGAACACACAGCTGTTAGATCATATCTATCCATTTCAGTAGCTGGAGGAGACTGACAGGAACCTGCTTGTAGTTTGTGTCTTTATGGAACATTTACACACATGAATGTTGTACACACACTGTTGCCTGTTAAATAATGACCTGGTCTTTGAGCAGTCCTTTAGGACCAAACACCCTCTCAAAGATGTGTTGACCCACGTGGGCGTCGACGGCAGACAGAGGGTCGTCTAGGAGATAGACGTCAGCCTTCCTGTACACGGCCCTGGCCAGACTGACTCTCTGCTTCTGACCACCTGATAGATTCAGACCCTGGGATGGGGGAGGAGGAGAGGGAGAGAGAGGAGGAGAAGGAGTGTGAGGGGGAGGGAGAGAGAGGGGAGAGAGGGGGAGGGGGAGGGGGGAGGGAGGGAGAGGGAGGGAGAGAGGGGGGGAGAGAAGGGGGAGGAGGATAAGGAGTGTGAGGGGAAGGGGAGATAGGGGAGGGAGGGAGGGAGGAGGGAGAAGGAGGGGGAGGAGGGAGAGGGAGAGAGAGAAGGGAGACAGAGAGAGAACATATCAATTAGTGGCCAGACTGACTCTCTGCTTCTGACCCCCTGATAGGTTCAGACTCTGGGGAGAGAAAGGACAACCTTTATTTAATGATTAGTTTCTCTATCTGCAGGATGAAACCTTCATGAGGTAAAGTCAACTATACTCATACAAGAAAATGAACGAATGTATACATGAATGAACTAATGAATGAATGAATCAACTAATCAATCAATCAACTGATCAACCAATCAAACAAACAGGGATCTGTAACGGCTGTCTATCTCTTCCTCCTCATCTGACGAGGAGAGGCGAGGAGGATCGGAGGACCAATACGCAGAGTGGTAAGTGTCCATGTTTTAATAATATACACTGAACACTACACAAATAACAAAATAACAAATGTGAACAAACCGAAACAGTACCGTGTGGCGACAAACACTGACACGGAAGACAAACACCCACAAACCAACAGTGAAAACAGGCAACCTAAATATGGCTCCCAATCAGAGACAATGCAAAACACCTGCCTCTGATTGAGAACCATATCAGGCTAAATGAACAAACCTAAACATAGAAACAAATAACATAGACTGCCCACCCCAACTCACGCCCTGACCATACTAAATAAAGACAAAACAAGGGAAAATAAAGGTCAGAACGTGACAGGATCACACAGTAAAGAACAGGGATGTTGTTGTACCTTCTCCCTGATCTAACCCTAACCCTAACCTTAACCCTAACCTTTAACACCCAGCAGACCCCCTCCTGTCCTCACCTTCTCCCTGATCTAACCCTAACCCCCACTAGACCCCCTCCTGTCCTCACCTTCTCCCTGATCTAACCCTAACCCCCACTAGACCCCCTCCTGTCCTCACCTTCTCCCTGATCTAACCCTAACCCCCAGCAGACCCCCTCCTGTCCTCCCCTTCTCCCTGATCTAACCCTAACCCCCAGCAGACCCCCTCCTGTCCTCCCCTTCTCCCTGATCTAACCCTAACCCCCAGCAGACCCCCTCCTGTCCTCCCCTTCTCCCTGATCTAACCCTAACCCCCACTAGACCCCCTCCTGTCCTCACCTTCTCCCTGATCTAAACCCCAGCAGACCCCCTCCTGTCCTCCCCTTCTCCCTGATCTAACCCTAACCCCCAGCAGACCCCCTCCTGTCCTCACCTTCTCCCTGATCTAACCCTAACCCCCACTAGACCCCCTCCTGTCCTCACCTTCTCCTTGATCTAACCCTAACCCCCAGCAGACCCCCCCCCCCCTGTCCTCACCTTCTCCCCGATCTAACCCTAACCCCCAGCAGACCCCCTCCTGTCCTCACCTTCTCCCTGATCTAACCCTAACCCCCAGCAGACCCCCTCCTGTCCTCACCTTCTCCCCGATCTCAGTGCCGTTTCCAGCAGACCCCCTCCTGTCCTCACCTTCTCCCTGATCTAACCCCCATCAGACCCCCTCCTGTCCTAACCTTTTCCCTGATCTAACCCCCATCAGACCCCCTCCTGTCCTCACCTTCTCCCCGATCTCAGTGCCGTCTCCAGCAGGCAGGATCTCCAGGTCTGGCAGCAGGGCACAGGCCTCCACAACTCTGTGGTACCAGCTCTCCTTCCTCTCCTGACCAAACACTATGTTGTCTTTCAGGGTGGCATTCTGGATCCACGCCTGCTGAGGTACATAGGCCACAGAGCCCTGGAGAGAGAGAGGAGGGGGGGGGGGGGGGGAGGAGAGAGAGAGAGAGAGAGAGAGGGAGGGAGACACACACAGAGAGAGAGAGAAAGAGAGAGAGAGAGAGAGAGAGAGAGAGAGAGAGAGAGAGAGAGAGAGAGAGAGAGAGAGAGAGAGAGAGAGAGAGAGAGAGAGAGAGAGAGAGGTGGGTCACGATCAGATGAGCTCCTGCATTTTTCAGCATTTTCTTTAAAAAAGATAAATTTAGAGTTAGATAAACTTGGATTTTTTGTCAGGAACCCATACAGGATGCTACCCTCTACAACATAACCTTCACTTCAAATCAAAACTCAAAACCTACAACCTGATTTTGGACGGATTTACGGAATCACCTGGAAGGTTCACATCTACCAAGGATTAATTATTATATTCAGCAAATCCTCTGGAAAACAACAGAAACCTGAGAACACCACCCAACCTGGAACTGAGTGAGTAATGTTTAGTCTGAAACTATATTTGATTTCCAAAAGCCAAGAAGAAAAATACATGACACTACTTTATAAGGACTGAATAGTAATATAATTCTGCCAAGCTTGATACAGCTTCAACTAGCACTTAAGTGTCAAGTGAGAGGTGTCAAAGCCCATTAGCCCAACAATGGCAGGAGAGTCGAATAGTCTACCCCAACCAAATGGAGAGGCCTTAGAAGCTCCCTCCTGCTGTTCAGAGGTAATTAAAATACAGTACCCTGTGCATGTAAAAAATGACAAGACAAGAAAAGATCACAAAATGAAGCTCCTTATGGAAAATCAAGAGACACTTTTTGCTGACTATTACAAAAATGGGAACATCAGCAACCTTATCTTCCACACAAACCATCCCCTGGCATGGCACAGTGCTATATTAGCACACTACCCCTCTGTTAAGAGAGGGGGGGTTAACGAGGGGTGGAAACTCAGGATTCTTGACAATGAGGACGAGGAGTCAGCTAATATAAATCTCTATAAGTCTGGAACAGTATTGGTACAGGGCAACCACAAACAGTTTCAGCTGGACTTTCACCTAATCAAAGAATTAGCCCAGCAGGAGAAGCTCTCCCTTGATAAAGATACCCCCACCCCAAGTGGGTCAGACCAAACCTCTTCACCATATAACCCCACAGACGAGCAACCCTCAGCAGACAGTCAACCTCCCAGTACAGAGTACTTCTCCCTCATTGAAATGAAGGATAAATTCACCCAGCTGGAGGTAAGGCAGGTGGAGCTGGAACAGCAGGTGATCACACTCCAGTCAGCACAGACCCAGACAACAGTCCAGCACAACAACACCCCCTTAACCAGACCTGGAGAGCTGGAGGTGGAGAAAGACATATCTGCACTATGGACAGTGGTGAGACAACATCAACAGGAGAAAGAGCAGGAGCAGGAGAAGAACAGAGCACTAGAGGAGAGGATCAGACTACAGGAGGAGAGGGAGAGGGGGATGGAGGAGAGGATCAGACTACAGGAGGAGAGGGAGAAGGGGATGGAGGAGAGGATCAGACTGCTGGAGGAGAGGTTGAGGGGGATGGCATGTGACAGAGAACAACCCACTAGGGAGGTGGCCATCCCCACAGAGACGCCAGCAGAACAGCCCACCTCAGCACCCGACAAAAGTCTCGACACCACAGCAGAACAGTCCACACCAGACCCTGACCATAGAAACGACATCACAACAGAACAGACAAAAGAAAAACCCCAAGCCCAGCAGCTCTCACCCCCTCTGAGCACCCCCCCTGTCAGCCACCCTGATAGCCCTCCTGACAACCCCCCCACACCCACTGAGGACAAACACAAGACACAGATTGTCCTTCTTATGGACTCAAATGGGAAATATATAGAAGAAAAAAAACTTTTTCCCAAACACAGTGTGTCTAAACTCTGGTGTCCAAACACCCAGCGCGCCCTAGACCTTCTGTCTGAGGACAAACTAGGCTCACCTAGCCACATAATAATACACACAGGCACAAACGACCTGAGAGCACAGCAGGAAAGGGTGGCCACAGCACTGAAGGGAGTGATTGAAAAAGCTTCTTCTACTTTCCCCAACGCACAAGTGGTCATCTCCACCCTGCTACCACGAAAAGACTTCCACCCTGCTACAATACAGCGGGTAAACGCAAGCATTTCCCGTGACTGTGCCTCAAAACCAAATGTTTTTCTGGCCCACCACTCCACCCTGGACTTGAACAGCCTCTATGACCAGGTCCACCTCTACAAGGCAGCAGTGCCCACCTTTGCCCGGACTCTAAAGGACATCGCTCTCAAACGAAGCCCCAACACTTCACACAGGAGCAACAGATCAATAGACACCCCACCCAGACCAGCGAGACACCCTCCAAGACCTCCAGGACCCCCCCCTGGACCTACACACCCCCCCCACATCAACCATGCCCACACCCAATTTAGGCCCCCTCAGATCAGACCCATGCCACTCCTGCCCACCCCATGCACCCCACCCCCGCAAAGAGGGCATCAACATGGAAGTCACACATACGCCCAGGTAGTGAGCGGGCAAACAGGCCCAACCCCCACTCTTACACTCGCCCAAGCCAACGGCATGTACCAGATGCTCAGCAGGCTCTGCTCACACTTACTGGCCTGAGGCCAAACCCCGACCAACAACATTGGACACTTTATGGAACAAAAAGCCTTCACTATATCATCCTGGAATATCCAAGGTCTGAGGTCATCTGCCTTTGGCCTAAAGAGCAGGAACCCGGACTTCACCAAAGAAATCGGTAATGCAGACATTGTCATCCTGCAAGAAACATGGTATAGAGGAGACGGACCCACTGGTTTCCCTCTAGGTTACAGAGAGCTGGTAGTCCCATCCACCAAACTACCAGGTGTGAAACAGGGAAGGGACTCAGGGGGAATGCTAATTTGGTATAGAGCAGACCTAACTCACTCCATTAAATTAATCAAAACAGGAACATTTTACATTTGGCTAGAAATTCAAAAGGAAATTATCTTAACAGAGAAAAATGTCCTCCTGTGTGCTACCTATATCCCCCCACTAGAATCCCCATACTTTAATGAAGACAGCTTCTCCATCCTGGAGGGGGAAATCAATCATTTCCAGGCCCAGGGACATGTATTAGTCTGTGGCGACCTAAATGCCAGAACTGGACAGGAACCTGACACCCTCAGCACACAGGGGGACAAACACCTACCTGGAGGTGACAGCATTCCCTCCCCCATATGCCCACCTAGGCACAACTATGACAACATAACCAACAAAAACGGGTCACAACTCCTGCAGCTCTGTCGCACGCTGGGTATGTACATAGTCAATGGTAGGCTTCGAGGGGACTCCTATGGTAGGTACACCTATAGCTCATCTCTTGGCAGTAGCACTGTAGACTACTTTATCACTGACCTCAACCCAGAGTCTCTCAGAGCGTTCACAGTCAGCCCACTGACACCCCTATCAGACCACAGCAAAATCACAGTCTACTTGAACAGAGCAATACTCAATCATGAGGCATCAAAGCCAAAGGAACTGAGTAACATTAAGAAATGCTATAGATGGAAGGAATGCAGTTTGGAAACCTACCAAAAAACAATTAGGCAACAGCAAATTCAATCCCTTTTAGACAACTTCCTGGGTAAAACGTTCCACTGCAATAGTGAAGGTGTAAACTTGGCAGTAGAAAATCTTAACAGTATTTTTGACCTCTCAGCTTCCCTATCAAATCTAAAAATCTCAAATAGAAAACCGAAGAAAATGAACAACAATGACAAATGGTTTGATAAAGAATGCAAAAATCTAAGAAATAAATTGAGAAACCTGTCCAACCAAAAACATAGAGACCCGGAAAACCTGAGTCTACGCCTTCACTATGGTGAATCACTAAAACAATACAGAAATACACTACGGAAAAAGAAGGAACAGCACGTCAGAAATCAGCTCAATGTAATTGAAGAATCCATAGACTCTAACCAATTCTGGGAAAATTGGAAAACACTAAACAAACAACAACACGAAGAATTATCTATCCAAAATGGAGATGTATGGGTAAACCACTTCTCCAATCTTTTTGGCTCTATAACAAAGAATAAAGAGCAAAAACATATACATGATCAAATACAAATCCTCGAATCAACTATTAAAGACTACCAGAACCCACTGGATTCTCCAATTACCTTGAATGAGTTACAGGACAAAATAAAAACCCTCCAACCCAAAAAGGCCTGTGGTGTTGATGGTATCCTTAATGAAATGATCAAATATACAGACAACAAATTCCAATTGGCTATATTAAAACTCTTTAACATCGTCCTTAGCTCTGGCATCTTCCCCAATATTTGGAACCAAGGACTGATCACCCCAATCCACAAAAGTGGAGACAAATTTGACCCCAATAACTACCGTGGAATATGCGTCAACAGTAACCTTGGGAAAATACTCTGCATTATCATTAACAGCAGACTCGTACATTTCCTCAATGAAAACAATGTACTGAGCAAATGTCAAATTGGCTTTTTACCAAATTACCGTACAACAGACCATGTATTCACCCTACACACCCTAATTGACAACCAAACAAACCAAAACAAAGGCAAAGTCTTCTCATGCTTTGTTGATTTCAAAAAAGCCTTCGACTCAATTTGGCATGAGGGTCTGCTATACAAATTGATGGAAAGTGGTGTTGGGGGTAAAACATACGACATTATAAAATCCATGTACACAAACAACAAGTGTGCGGTTAAAATTGGCAAAAGACACACACATTTCTTCTCACAGGGTCGTGGGGTGAGACAGGGATGCAGCTTAAGCCCCACCCTCTTCAACATATATATCAATGAATTGGCGCGAGCATTAGAACAGTCTGCAGCACCCGGTCTCACCCTACTAGAATCCGAAGTCAAATGTCTACTGTTTGCTGATGATCTGGTGCTTCTGTCACCAACCAAGGAGGGCCTACAACAGCACCTAGATCTTCTGCACAGATTCTGTCAGACCTGGGCCCTGACAGTAAATCTCAGTAAGACCAAAATAATGGTGTTCCAAAAAAGGTCCAGTCGCCAGGACCACAAATTCCATCTAGACACCGTTGCCCTAGAGCACACAAAAAACTATACATACCTCGGCCTAAACATCAGCACCACAGGTAGCTTCCACAGAGCTGTGAACGATCTGAGAGACAAGGCAAGAAGGGCATTCTATGCCATCAAAAGGAACATAAATTTCAACATACCAATTAGGATCTGGCTAAAAATACTTGAATCAGTCATAGAGCCCATTGCCCTTTATGGTTGTGAGGTCTGGGGTCCGCTCACCAACCAAGATTTCACAAAATGGGACAAACACCAAATTGAGACTCTGCATGCAGAATTCTGCAAAAATATCCTCCGTGTACAACGTAGAACACCAAATAATGCATGCAGAGCAGAATTAGGCCGATACCCACTAATTATCAAAATCCAGAAAAGAGCCGTTAAATTCTACAACCACCTAAAAGGAAGCGATTCCCAAACCTTCCATAACAAAGCCATCACCTACAGAGAGATGAACCTGGAGAAGAGTCCCCTAAGCAAGCTGGTCCTAGGGCTCTGTTCACAAACACAAACACACCCCACAGAGCCCCAGGACAACAGCACAATTAGACCCAACCAAATCATGAGAAAACAAAAAGATAATTACTTGACACATTGGAAAGAATTAACAAAAAAACAGAGCAAACTAGAATGCTATTTGGCCCTAAACAGAGAGTACACAGTGGCAGAATACCTGACCACTGTGACTGACCCAAACTTAAGGAAAGCTTTGACTATGTACAGACTCAGTGAGCATAGCCTTGCTATTGAGAAAGGCCGCCGTAGGCAGACATGGCTCTCAAGAGAAGACAGGCTATGTGCTCACTGCCCACAAAATGAGGTGGAAACTGAGCTGCACTTCCTAACCTCCTGCCCAATGTATGACCATATTAGAGAGACATATTTCCCTCAGATTACACAGATCCACAAAGAATTTGAAAACAAATCCAATTTTGATAAACTCCCATATCTACTGGGTGAAATTCCACAGTGTGCCATCACAGCAGCAAGATTTGTGACCTGTTGCCACAAGAAAAGGGCAACCAGTGAAGAACAAACACCATTGTAAATACAACCCATATTTATGCTTATTTATTTTAACTTGTATGCTTTAACCATTTGTACATTGTTACAACACTGTATATATATAATATGACATTTGTAATGTCTTTCTTGTTTTGAAACTTCTGTATGTGTAATGTTTACTGTTAATTTGTATTGTTTATTTCACTTTTGTGTATTATCTACCTCACTTGCTTTGGCAATGTTAACACATGTTTCCCATGCCAATAAAGCCCCTTGAATTGAATTGAATTGAGAGAGAGAGAGAGAGAGAGAGAGAGAGAGAGAGAGAGAGAGAGAGAGAGAGAGAGAGAGAGAGAGAGAGAGAGAGAGAGAGAGAGAGAGAGAGAGAGAGAGAGAGAGAGAGAGAGAGAGAGAGAGAGAGAGAGAGAGAGAGAGAGAGAGAGAGAGAGAGAGAGAGAGAGAGAGAGAGAGAGAGAGACCAGGTAGGTGATATTAATTATCAGGTAGAACAGAAAACCAGCAGTACTCTGAGCCTCCAGGAATCGAGTTTGACACCCTTGCACTAAGGTATTGTAGCAGTATTTACCTTGACTGAGACGTGACCACTCCTCTTTTCTGTCTCCCCAAGCATGGCTGATAGCAGGGAGGACTTCCCACCTCCTACATGTCCCACCACAGCTACCAGAGACCCCTTCTTCACCCTCACGTTGATCCTCATCAGGCAGGGAGGACCTTCCTTAGACCAGCCAAACGTACCGCTGTCTATCACCACCCCATCGCCATCTGGTAGGGAGAGGGAGAGGCAGGGAGGGGAGGGAGGGAGAGGCAGGGAGAGGAGGGGGAGGGGAGGAGAGGAGAGGGGGAGGAGAGGGTAGAGAAAGAGAGATATGTAGTAAAGAAATTCAAATTAAAACATATCACAGCTTTGTGTGTGTGTGTGTGTGTGTGTGTGTGTTCTCACCAGGGCTGTATGGTTCTCTATCTACGTCGTCAGGCTTCAGCTCATCCTGGCACAGGAACTTTCCCAGACGCCTCAGAGAGACAATGGCCTGCACACGCAAATACTTGAATGAAAGACATTTCAAATGATTTTCAATCATCCGTTAATGATAAACCTTGCCAGTGCCACATTGTTTTGTTTGGTCCATTAGTGATGACATCACCATGGCGTGACCCCTGACTGACCTGCATGGTGGTGCTCATAGCGAAGGGCAGCTGGCTGAGGGGCGTCTTCAAAATGTTGATGAGAGCCATGGAAACGAACACCTTCTGGGCGTCGAGGATGTTCTTATCGTCGATGAGGACGTAGACGCCGAACATGGCGAACGCTATCTGTAGGAGCACAGGACATGGTTATGACAGCCTTATGAAGGGTTATGTAGCCTTATGTAGTCGTCTCTTATGTAGTCTCAGGTCAGGAAACAGGTTCGGAGTTAAGTGGGGATGGAGTATTGATAACGTACTGATAGTGATATCTGTAATGTTCATGACAGGCTTACGAAGGCTGTACGACAGGTCGTAACTCACCAGGAAGGATGAGGAGTTGAAGGAGGCGATGGAGATGGAGTAGAGGACCTGGGATCTCTTCAGGGCATTGAGTTCTTTCTCCCGGTAACCCAGAACCCTCTCCAGGAAGGCCTGTTCCCAGGCGTAGAACTTCAGGATCTTAATCCCACTCAGGATCTCATTCATCAGCTTGATCCTGCTGTCTGTGTACCGCATCTGGACCTCCTGGGAACAGAGTAGGGAATTAGTACGGAATATGGAATTCAGAACACTGATTATGGAATTCAGAACACTGAATATGGAATTCAGAACACTGAATATGGAATTCAGAACACTGAATATGGAATTCAGAACACTGAATATGGAATTCAGAACACTGATTATGGAATTCAGAACACTGAATATGGAATTCAGAACACTGAATATGGAATTCAGAACACTGAATATGGAATTCAGAACACTGAATATGGAATAAGGAATACTGAATATGGAATTTTTACCCTCAAGCCATAAGACTCCTGAACAGGTAATCAAATGGCTGAGAGTCTGTTTATAATATTTAGGAGTAGTATTACTGCCAACGATCGATTATCTGACTAAATAAATGAGAGAATCTCTGGGTTTTATTGGGTTCTGTTTTGCGTGGTTATTCTTCGATTCTAGTGTGTGTGTGAGTGCGTGCGTGTGTGTGTGTTTGTTTCTGTTTTTACTATGCAAGTGGGGACCAGAATTTCTAGGAAGAGAAGGATAGTAAAACAAGGAACATTTTGTCGGTCTGCACAAGGAAAAAGGCTATTTTAGGCTTATGGGTTAGATTTATGGTTGGGGTCAGGAGTCAGGGTTAGGAGTCAGGGTTGGAGTTAGGGGTCAGGGTTAGGGGTTGGGGTCAGGGGTTGGGGTCAGGGTCAGGGTCAGGGTTAGGGTTAGGGTGAGGTCCCGTGTGTCTCAGTTGGTAGAGCATTGCTCTTGCAACACCAGGGTTGTGTGTTTGATTCCCATGGGGGACCAGTAAGAATGAAAATGTACTCACTCACTACTGTACGTCTCTCTAGATAAGAGCGTCTGCTAAGTGACCTATATGTTTAAGGTTAGAGGGTAAGTCTAGGAATGGGAATCAACTGTTTGTTCATCACGAGGATAGTAAAACAATTGTGTGTGTGTGTGTGTGTGTGTGTGTGTGTGTGTGTGTGTGTGTGTGTGTGTGTGTGTGTGTGTGTGTGTGTGTGTGTGTGTGTGTGTGTGTGTGCGAGTGTGTCTGTGTGTGTGTGTGTGTGTGTGTGTGTGTGAACTGACCTGCAGCTTGCTCCTCATCTTGGCGATGAAGCCGTTGAGAGGAAAGATAAGGATCACCGTGGCGATGCCGGCTAGGGCTGACGGACCCAGAAGCTGTTGGATACAGGAGAGGGGTAACAACAGTGTGTAGTGTACCTGTGTGTGTTCTACCTACCTGCCACAGGAAGAAGAGACAGAGAGCTATCTCAATGGGAGCAGGAGAGGGGTAACAACAGTGTGTAGTGTACCTGCGTGTGTGTACCTGCGTGTGTTCTACCTACCTGCCACAGGAAGAAGAGACAGAGGGCTATCTCAATGGGAGCAGGAGAGGGGTAACAACAGTGTGTAGTGTACCTGTGTGTGTGTACCTGCGTGTGTTCTACCTACCTGCCACAGGAAGAAGAGACAGAGGGCTATCTCAATGGGAGCAGGAGAGGGGTAACAACAGTGTGTAGTGTACCTGTGTGTGTTCTACCTACCTGCCACAGGAAGAAGAGACAGAGGGCTATCTCAATGGGAGCAGGAGAGGGGTAACAACAGTGTGTAGTGTACCTGTGTGTGTTCTACCTACCTGCCACAGGAAGAAGAGACAGAGGGCTATCTCAATGGGAGCAGGAGAGGGGTAAAAACAGTGTGTAGTGTACCTGTGTGTGTTCTACCTACCTGCCACAGGAAGAAGAGACAGAGGGCTATCTCAATGGGAGCAGGAGAGGGGTAACAACAGTGTGTAGTGTACCTGTGTGTGTTCTACCTACCTGCCACAGGAAGAAGAGACAGAGGGCTATCTCAATGGGAGCAGGAGAGGGGTAACAACAGTGTGTAGTGTACCTGTGTGTGTTCTACCTACCTGCCACAGGAAGAAGAGACAGAGAGCTATCTCAATGGGAGCAGGAGAGGGGTAACAACAGTGTGTAGTGTACCTGTGTGTGTTCTACCTACCCGCCACAGGAAGAAGAGACAGAGAGCTATCTCAATGGGAGCAGGAGAGGGGTAACAACAGTGTGTAGTGTACCTGTGTGTGTTCTACCTACCTGCCACAGGGAGAAGAGACAGAGAGCTATCTCAATGGGAGCAGGAGAGGGGTAAAAACAGTGTGTAGTGTACCTGTGTGTGTTCTACCTACCTGCCACAGGGAGAAGAGACAGAGAGCTATCTCAATGGGAGCAGGAGAGGGGTAACAACAGTGTGTAGTGTACCTGCGTGTGTGTACCTGTGTGTGTTCTACCTACCTGCCACAGGAAGAAGAGACAGAGGGCTATCTCAATGGGAGCAGGAGAGGGGTAACAACAGTGTGTAGTGTACCTGTGTGTGTTCTACCTACCTGCCACAGGAAGAAGAGACAGAGGGCTATCTCAATGGGAGCAGGAGAGGGGTAACAACAGTGTGTAGTGTACCTGTGTGTGTTCTACCTACCTGCCACAGGGAGAAGAGACAGAGGGCTATCTCAATGGGAGCAGGAGAGGGGTAACAACAGTGTGTAGTGTACCTGTGTGTGTTCTACCTACCTGCCACAGGAAGAAGAGACAGAGGGCTATCTCAATGGGAGCAGGAGAGGGGTAACAACAGTGTGTAGTGTACCTACCTGCCACAGGAAGAAGAGACAGAGGGCTATCTCAATGGGAGCAGGAGAGGGGTAACAACAGTGTGTAGTGTACCTGTGTGTGTTCTACCTACCTGCCACAGGAAGAAGAGACAGAGAGCTATCTCAATGGGAGCCACCCACACAGCGTTGAAATAGACCACCATGTCCATGAGCTTCTGAGTGTCTGCCGACACCAGGTTAACAATCTGTCCCACGGTACAGGACTGCCTCGCTGCACTGCTGATCACTAGAGACTACAGGGGGAGGGAGGTGGGGAGAGAGACAGACAGAGAGAGAGTGTTCAATTCCACAACCACCTAAAAGGAAGCGTCCCCCCCCCCCCCCCCCCCCCCCGTCACTTTGTATGTTGTATTTTGATCATTTGTTTGTGTTTTCTTCCTGTATGAAATGTGCAAATTGTTATAAATAATTTCCATTCAGCCTTTGCTGCCATTGATACTCTGTAATGCTTCTAAAATGGTGTGATAAAAAACCATCCTCTCTCTCTTCTCGTTCTCTCTCTTGTCGTTGTCTCTCTCTCTCTCTCTCCATACCTTCCTGTAGACCAGGCCCATGACAGCGGTCTTCACCCTCATTCCCACGGTGAAGCAGGAGTACATGTACTGATGGTTGAACAGGGACTGGAGGCTGGACAGGAGGAACAACAGGAAGGCGAACATGAAGCCCTTCCACAGGTCGCTGTCCTGGTCACGCATGAACCCCAGGAGGAGGCTGGAGGGGGGAAACAGGGTTTAATGATGCTGTGTTAGAGAGACAAACTGACTGAGATGTACTTCAATAATTTGGGCTGTATACTGCGACACACCTGTTTTGATGCACCAGGGGGCTATTTGGGACCCAGACAGGGTTCTGTAGGGTGTGTAAATTAGGGGGATATTTGGGACCCAGACAGGGTTCTGTAGGGTGTGTAAATTAGGGGGCTATTTGGGACCCAGACAGGGTTCTATAGGGTGTGTAAATTAGGGGGCTATTTGGGACCCAGACAGGGTTCTGTAGGGTGGGTAAATGTCATGAGAGAATGGGTGAGGAGCAAAGATCTGTTAGTGATTTATGATAAGTAATAACTTTCTATTAGACCTAAAATTCAACGTAGTGTCCTACCTTTGACCAGGGTCCATACACTCTCCTGGGTCAACGTAGTGTCCTACCTTTGACCAGGGTCCATACACTCTCCTGGGTCAACGTAGTGTCCTACCTTTGACCAGGGTCCATACACTCTCTCCTGGGTCAACGTAGTGTTCTACCTTTGACCAGGGTCCATATACTTTCTCCTGGGTCAACGTAGTGTCCTACCTTTGACCAGGGCCCATACACTCTCTCCTGGGTCAACGTAGTGTCCTACCTTTGACCAGGGTCCATACACTCTCTCCTGGGTCAACGTAGTGTCCTACCTTTGACCAGGGTCCATACACTCTCTCCTGGGTCAACGTAGTGTCCTACCTTTGACCAGGGCCCATACACTCTCTCCTGGACCAACGTAGTGTCCTAACTTTGACCAGGGCCCATACACTCTCTCCTGGACCAACGTAGTGTCCTAACTTTGACCAGGGCCCATACACTCTCTCCTGGACCAATGTAGTGTCCTAACTTTGACCAGGGCCCATACACTCTCTCCTGGGCCAACATAGTGTCCTAACTTTGACCAGGGCCCATACACTCTCTCCTGGGTCAACGTAGTGTCCTACCTTTGACCAGGGCCCATACACTCTCTCCTGGGTCAACGTAGTGTCCTACCTTTGACCAGGGCCCATACACTCTCTCCTGGGTCAACGTAGTGTCCTAACTTTGACCAGGGCCCATACACTCTCTCCTGGGTCAACGTAGTGTCCTACCTTTGACCAGGGCCCATACACTCTCTCCTGGACTAACGTAGTGTCCTAACTTTGACCAGGGCCCATACACTCTGGGTCTCACCTGAGCACCTGTGGTATGGAGAACATGAAGGCGTCGTGGAAGATGAGGAAGAGGGTCCCTTTGAGGAAGAAAGGTCCGAAGCTCCGAGCCAGAACTCTGAAGAGACAGAACCCTGAGTTCTGTTCTTGTCTCAGCTTCTTCAACAGCTGGGTCTGTTCTGTCAGTTTAGGGCCTGTAGGACGGCAGCCAGACAGACTACAGTCCATTCTGGTGGAAGGAGAGAGAAACAGAGAGGAGGTTAGATATTAAACAGCTGGGTCTGTTCTGTCAGTTTAGGACTCACTATATGTAGGGCGTAGTGTGTAGGGTGTATTGTGTGGGTTGTAGGGTGTAGTGTGTAGTGTGTAGGGTGTAGTGTGTAGGGTGTAGTGTGTAGGGTGTAGTGTGTAGGGTGTAGGGTGTAGTGTGTAGGGTGTAGTGTGTAGGGTGTAGTGTGTAGGGTGTAGTGTGTAGGGTGTAGTGTGTAGTGTAGCAGTCTTACTGTTGTAGTTTAGTACACTCCCTGGCCCAGTCTTTCTCCAGGTCTGCTATGATACAGTCTGAAGAGTCTTCTTCTCTAAGACACCAAAGATCCTCTGCCTGCAGGGGAGTACGATAACCCCTAATAACCAACCTGAGAGAGGGGAGGAGGAGGAGGAGGAGGGAGGAGGGAGGAGGAGGAGGAGGGAGGGAGGGAGGGGGGAGGAGGAGGAGGAAGGAGGAGGAGAAGGAAGAGGGGAGGAGGAGGAGGAGGAGGAAGGAGGAGGAGAGGAGGAGGAGGGGAGGAGGAGGAGAAGGAAGAGGGGAGGAGGAGGAGGAGGAGGAAGGAGGAGGAGGAGAAGGAAGAGGGGAGGAGGAGGAGGAGGAGGAAGGAGGAGGAGGAGGAGGAAGAGGAAGGAGGAGGCGAGGATGAGGATGAGGAGGGTAGGACGAGGAGGACGAGGAGGAGGGAGGGGAGGGGAGAGAGGGGGGGGGAGTGAAAAGGAGATTCATTAAAAGCATCTGATAAATGGCATATATTGATTATTCCGTTTCCCCTATAATTACACATCTCATATCCATCATTGTAACAATTTAAGGCTGCCCAGTCTTACCCTCCAAACCACCAGAAGAGCATCTTAGAGAGGAAAGAGGCGTCCTCCACTGGACAGGGATTCTGTAGGGTATAACACACAGGGTCTCAGGCCCAGATTCATTCAAAGCACGTTCTACCACTGTGAAAGCACCTTCTACCACTGTGAAAGCACCTTCTACCACTGTGAAAGCACCTTCTACTGCTGTGAAAGCACCTTCTACCACTGTGAAAGCACCTTCTACCACTGTGAAAGCACCTTCTACCACTGTGAAAGCACCTTCTACCACTGTGAAAGCACCTTCTACTGCTGTGAAAGCACCTTCTACCACTGTGAAAGCATCTTCTACCGCTGTGAAAGCATCTTATACCGCTTTGAAAGCACCTTCTACCACTTTTACAGAACCTTCTACCACTGTGAAAGCCCCTTCTACTGTTTTGAAAGCCCCTTCTACTGCTGTGAAGCACCTTCTACCGCTGTGAAAGCACCTTCTACCACTGTGAAAGCCCCTTCTGCTGTTTTGAAAGCACCTTCTACCACTGTGAAAGCACTTTCTACCACTGTGAAAGAACTTTCTACCACTGTGAAAGCCCCCTCTACTGTTTTGAAAGCCCCTTCTACCGCTGTGAAGCACCTTCTACCACTGTGAAAGCACCTTCTACCACTGTGAAAGCACCTTCTACCACTGTAAAAGCCCCTTCTACAACTGTGAAAGAACCTTCTACCGCTGTGAAAGCACCTTCTACCGCTGTGAAAGCACCTTCTACCGCTGTGAAAGCATCTTCTACCACTGTGAAAGCACATTCTACCGCTGTGAAAGCACCTTCTACCACTGTGAAAGGACCGTCTACCGCTGTGAAAGCACCTTCTACCGCTGTGAAAGGACCTTCTACCGCTGTGAAAGCACCTTCTACCACTGTGAAAGCACATTCTACCACTGTGAAAGCACCTTCTACCGCTGTGAAAGCCCCTTCTACCGCTGTGAAAGCACCTTCTACCACTGTGAAAGCACCTTCTACCACTGTGAAAGCCCCTTCTACCGCTGTGAAAGCACCTTCTACCGCTGTGAAAGCACCTTCTACCGCTGTGAAAGCACCTTCTACCGCTGTGAAAGCACCTTCTACCACTGTGAAAGCCCCTTCTACCGCTGTGAAAGCACCTTCTACCACTGTGAAAGCACCTTCTACCACTGTGAAAGCACCTTCTACCACTGTGAAAGCACCTTCTACCACTGTGAAAGCCCCTTCTACCACTGTGAAAGCCCCTTCTACTGTTTTGAAAGCCCCTTCTACTGCTGTGAAGCACCTTCTACCACTTTTACAGAACCTTCTACAACTGTGAAAGAACCTTCTACTGCTGTGAAAGCGTGTTTTACCACTGCGCTGTCACGTTCCTGACCTGTTTTCTTTTGTCTTGTATTTATTTAGTTGGTCAGGGCGTGAGTTGGGTGGGTTTGTCTATGTGTGATTTTCTATGTTGGGATGTTTGTGTTCGGCCGGGTATGATTCTCAATCAGAGGCAGCTGTCAATCGTTGTCCCTGATTGAGAATCATACTTAGGCAGCCTGGGTTTCACGTGTGTTTTGTGGGTGTTTGTTCCTGTGTCAGGTTTTGTGCCACACAGGACTGTTTCGGTTTTGTCACGTTTGTTGGTTGTTTTGTATTTTGAAGTGTTTTGTTGACTTTCAGTAAATAATGAACACTAACCACTCTGCGTTTTGGTCCTCTCCTTCTGTCAGCGAGGACAGCCGTTACATGCGCACTGAGCTACCCACAATACGCCGTGTAAAGGGCATTTCCCCAACCTTCGCAGAGATCCCCATTCATGATAAATGCTGCAGATGTTGGCTCAAGTGTAAATTACCTTCAACAGTCACTTCCTACATGGCCTGAACAAGAGCCATGTGTGTGTCTGTCAATGCAGTCTGGATTGAATCCTGGCCTTGGTGTCTTCATGTAACCCTGATTCTATTCAAATGAATATAAAGCTGACTACTAAAAACCACATCCTTTAGGATTTCTAACCTCACTCCTACTTTTTTGTTGCTGTGTTTGTCTGTGTTTGTCTACATTTGTCTGTGCTGGGTACCTTTCTGTGGGTGTGTGTGTGTCTGTGTTGGGTACCTTTCTGTAGGTGTGTGTGTCTGTGTTGGGTACCTTTCTGTAGGTGTGTGTGTCTGTGTTGGGTACCTTTCTGTAGGTGTGTGTGTCTGTGTTGGGTACCTTTCTGTAAGTGTGTGTGTCTGTGTTGGGTACCTTTCAGAAGGTGTGTGTGTCTGCGTTGGGTACCTTTCTGTAGGTGTGTGTGTCTGTGTTGGGTACCTTTCAGAAGGTGTGTGTGTCTGTGTTGGGTAGCTTTCTGTAGGTGTGTGTGTGTCTGTGTTGGGTACCTTTCTGTAGGTGTGTGTGTCTGTGCTGGGTACCTTTCAGAAGGTGTGTGTGTCTGTGCTGGGTACCTTTCAGAAGGTGTGTGTGTCTGTGCTGGGTACCTTTCAGAAGGTGTGTGTGTCTGTGTTGGGTAGCTTTCTGTAGGTGTGTGTGTGTCTGTGTTGGGTACCTTTCTGTAGGTGTGTGTGTCTGTGCTGGGTACCTTTCAGAAGGTGTGTGTGTCTGTGCTGGGTACCTTTCAGAAGGTGTGTGTGTCTGTGCTGGGTACCTTTCAGAAGGTGTGTGTGTCTGTGCTGGGTACCTTTCAGAAGGTGTGTGTGTCTGTGCTGGGTACCTTTCAGAAGGTGTGTGTGTCTGTACAGGAGCGTTGGTCAGAGAAGCAGCTGAGGAGGAGCTGGGTACCTGTCTGTAGGTGTGTGTGTCTGTGCTGGGTACCTGTCTGTAGGTGTGTGTGTCTGTGCTGGAACGTTGGTCAGAGAAGCAGCTGAGGATGAGCTGGGTCAGCTGCAGGGAGAAGTAGACGAAGAATGCTATGAAGCGCATCGCATCTGTGAAGAACCCCTACATCACAGGAAGAGGGTGATTGGTTATTGACAGAATGTGTATGTGAGAGAGAAAGAGCGAGGGAGCAAAAGAGAAAGAGAGAGAGAGGGAGTGAAAGAGAGGGTGAGAGTGAGGGAGAAGGAGAGGGAAAGGGAGAATTGGGGGAGGGGGGGGGGGTCCCATATTACAATTCTGAAGTGCCCTCGACCACCACGGCCAAACAAATCCTCCTGTTTCACATCCTGTACTTTCAGAGATCTAATGGTACTCTCAGTGTTCCAACTGTACTCTCAGACTTCCAACTGTACTCTCAGACTTCCAACTGTACTCTCAGACTTCCAACTGTACTCTCAGTGTTCCAACTGTACTCTCAGTGTTCCAACTGTACTCTCAGACTTCCAACTGTACTGTCAGACTTCCAACTGTACTCTCAGACTTCCAACTGTACTCTCAGACTTCCAACTGTACTCTCAGACTTCCAACTGTACTCTCAGTGTTCCAACTGTACTCTCAGTGTTCCAACTGTACTCTCAGTGTTCCAACTGTACTCTCAGTGTTCCAACTGTACTCTCAGTGTTCCAACTGTACTCTCAGTGTTCCAACTGTACTCTCAGACTTCCAACTGTACTCTCAGACTTCCAACTGTACTCTCAGACTTCCAACTGTACTCTCAGTGTTCCAACTGTACTCTCAGTGTTCCAACTGTAATCTCAGTGTTCCAACTGTACTCTCAGACTTTCAACTGTACTCTCAGTGTTCCAACTGTACTCTCAGACTTCCAACTGTACTCTCAGTGTTCCAACTGTACTCTCAGTGTTCCAACTGTACTCTCAGTGTTCCAACTGTACTCTCAGTGTTCCAACTGTACTCTCAGTGTTCCAACTGTACTGTCAGATTTCCAACTGTACTCTCAGTGTTCCAACTGTACTCTCAGACTTCCAACTGTACTCTCAGACTTCCAACTGTACTGTCAGACTTCCAACTGTCCTCTCAGTGTTCCAACTGTACTCTCAGACTTCCAACTGTCCTCTCAGTGTTCCAACTGTACTCTGTGTTCCAACTGTACTCTCAGTGTTCCAACTGTACTCTCAGTGTTCCAACTGTACTCTCAGTGTTCCAACTGTACTCTCAGACTTCCAACTGTACTCTCAGACTTCCAACTGTACTCTCAGTGTTCCAACTGTACTCTCAGACTTCCAACTGTACTCTCAGACTTCCAACTGTACTCTCAGTGTTCCAACTGTACTCTCAGTGTTCCAACTGTACTCTCAGTGTTCCAACTGTACTCTCAGTGTTCAAACTGTACTCTCAGACTTCCAACTGTACTCTCAGACTTCCAACTGTACTCTCAGACTTCCAACTGTACTCTGTGTTCCAACTGTACTCTCAGTGTTCCAACTGTACTCTCAGACTTCCAACTGTACTCTCAGACTTCCAACTGTACTCTCAGACTTCCAACTGTACTCTCAGACTTCCAACTGTACTCTCAGACTTCCAACTGTACTCTCAGACTTCCAACTGTACTCTCAGACTTCCAACTGTACTCTGTGTTCCAACTGTACTCTCAGTGTTCCAACTGTACTCTCAGTGTTCCAACTGTACTCTCAGTGTTCCAACTGTACTCTCAGTGTTCCAACTGTACTCTCAGACTTCCAACTGTACTCTCAGACTTCCAACTGTACTCTCAGACTTCCAACTGTACTCTCAGTGTACCCACTGGACCTAAAGCCTGTTAACCTAACTGGTTCCTACTGGACTTAAAGCCTGTAAACATAACTGGTTCCTACTGGACCTAAAGCCTGTTAACCTGACTGGTTCCTACTGGACCTAAAGCCTGTTAACCTAACTGGTTCCTACTGGACCTAAAGCCTGTAAACCTAACTGGTTCCTACTGGACCTAAAGCCTGTTAACCTGACTGGTTCCTACTGGACCTAAAGCCTGTAAACCTAACTGGTTCCTACTGGACCTAAAGCCTGTTAACCTAACTGGTTCCTACTGGACCTAAAGCCTGTAAACCACATATGTCAGAGTCAAGGCCCGCGGGCCACATCCGGCCCGCGAGAAGGTTTTTTACGGCCCCTGGGATGATCTTGATTTATTATTAGAACCGGCCCGCAGACCGCAGCAAGCCGGCAGCCCGCAGATCTTTTACACGCACCAATACTACATTTCCCACAATGCAACGGTGACGCACCGAGCAGTAGGCTGCTTCATTTCAATATTTATTGGCACAGCAGTCGTCAGCATCACAGTAAAATTAACTTTCAGATACCCATCAAAAATGGCAAAACGGAAGGTGGACACTGAGAACCGGGGGTTTCAAACAAGGTGGGAGTCGGAGTATATGTTCACGGAGGTAGCTGGAAAACCTGTGTGTCTTCTGTGTGGAGAAAGTGTGGCGGTACTGAAAGAGTATAATCTGAGACGACATTATGAAACGAAACACGCGGACAAAAACAAGAATATGGACATGGAACAAAGGCTACAAAAGGCTAGATTTTTGCACTTTATTTTATTGTATTTCAATCCAATTATATTTTAAAAATATTTCAGTTGAGTGGATGATAGAAAATTGCTATTATTGTTTTTTTCTTTGAAGTAAATTTAGCCCACTTTTGCTAAAATAGAAAATATAGGCTACTGATGGTGCCTTGAATACCGGTTTCTTTCATTTAATGTTCATGTTATGGGGATTTTTATATAAAGGAAATTTGTCTTTTGTGTCTGTTGAAAATTAAAGATTACTGACAGAGCCATAAGAAAATATTGCTTTATTTATCTGATCATATTGGAATATATATTTGTTAGGTTTTCAGTAGGTTCAATTAGGTTCACTAGACTATATGCGTCATTTAAAATTTTTTCAATGAACATTCGAACAGTCCGGCCCTCGGCTTGTAGCTAAATTTTTTATTTGGCCCTCCGTCCATTTGACTTTGACACCCCTGCTGTAAACCTAACTGGTTCCTACTGGACCTAAAGCCTGTTAACCTAACTGGTTCCTACTGGACTTAAAGCCTGTAAACCTAACTGGTTCCTACTGGACCTAAAGCATGTTAACCTAATTGGTTCCTACTGGACCTAAAGCCTGTTAACCTAACTGGTTCCTACTGGACCTAAAGCCTGTTAACCTAACTGGTTCCTACTGCACTTAAAGCCTGTAAACCTAACTGGTTCCTACTGGACCTAAAGCCTGTTAACCTGACTGGTTCCTACTGGACCTAAAGCCTGTTAACCTAACTGGTTCCTACTGGACCTAAAGCCTGTTAACCTAACTGGTTCTGCATTCAACAACGCCACATTGTTTGTGAATGTTTGTATGTGTTAAACCAAGCAAGTCAGCCACCTAAACCACACAATTCATGTACTGTAACAGATATGATATGTTAACTCAATGAAACCTGAGACTAGACTAACCCGCCCAGGATAAACAGATAGTAATTACATACCCCAACCCTCCGTATGCCACATATATACTGTAGATCATGTACAGCGTGAGATTTAGGGCCACATTTGTGTGAGGGAACCAGATGTTGATTGCTGTGTGTGTTGGCGTAATGAGAGAGGGCGAGAACAGCAGAAGACGGATGGAGAGATAAAGAGATGGAGAGATAAAGAGATGGAGGAGAGAGAAGATGGAGGAGAGATGGAGGAGAGAGAAGATGGAGGACAGAGCAGATGGAGAAGAAAGCAGATGGAGGGATGACTGTGGACCCACAGACTGGAAAAGCCTCCACTGCCCACAGCGGGGTAGACATATAGACCTCGCACGCACGCACGCACGCACGCACGCGCGCACGCGCACACGCGCACACGCACACACGCACACACGCACACACGCACACACACACACACACACACACACCTCTTCTATGATCTGCTGTATGTTGGCTCTGAGTGGAACGAGGGAGCAGACCACTGCCAGAGTCCAGAACAGGAAGAGAAGAACAGAAGAACGACATCCCTTCATCCTCTCCCACTGGATCACACACACTGCCAGGAGCTGGAGAGAGAATGAGGAGAGAGATGGATCACACACACTGCCAGGAGCTGGAGAGAGAATGAGGAGAGAGATGGATCACACACACTGCCAGGAGCTGGAGAGAGAATGAGGAGAGAGATGGATCACACACACTGCCAGGAGCTGGAGAGAGAATGAGGAGAGAGATGAGATGGAGACATTGATCAGAAGAGATTTAAAAATATATATATTTTTTTATGAATAAAAAATAAAAATATATTTATTGAATATTCGAAACATACAATATACTTGTAGTGAAGCCACTCAATAACTACATCATACCAGTCATCCAACAGATTCCCATTCAGAGAGACACACAGAAGCATCCAGAGTCAATGCCCTTCTCAAGGGCATGTTGACCGATCTACCACCAGGCCAAAAAACATGAACCCGAACCCTCCAAGATCCCCCCACAGTTCCCCAATAGCTGTCCCTCAACCAATCGAGACCCCTCCCACAGTCCCCCCCCCAGGAATAAAAATAAAATAAAAAATACGATTAATTCCATTCCCCAACCCCAATAATCCCCCATTGCACCAACAACCAAGAAGAGACTGACCAGAAGAGATTGACCAGAAGAGATTGACCAGAAGAGATTGACCAGAAGAGATTAACCAGAAGAGATTGACCAGAAGAGATTGACCAGAAGAGATTGACCAGAAGAGATTGACCAGAAGAGATTGATCAGAAGAGATTGATCAGAAGAGATTGATCAGAAGAGATTGATCAGAAGAGATTGACCAAAAGAGATTGATCAGAAGAGATTGACCAGAAGAGATTGATCAGAAGAGATTGATCAGAAGAGATTGACCAGAAGAGATTGACCAGAAGAGATTGACCAGAAGAGATTGACCAGAAGAGATTGACCAGAAGAGATTGACCAGAAGAGATTGACCAGAAGAGATTGACCAGAAGAGATTGATCAGAAGAGACTGACCAGAAGAGACTGATCAGAAGAGATTGATCAGAAGAGATTGATCAGAAGAGATTGAGCAGAAGAGATTGACCAGAAGAGATTGAGCAGAAGAGATTGACCAGAAGAGATTGATCAGAAGAGATTGATCAGAAGAGATTGACCAGAAGAGATTGATCAGAAGAGATTGATCAGAAGAGATTGATCAGAAGAGATTGATCAGAAGAGATTGAGCAGAAGAGATTGAGCAGAAGAGATTGAGCAGAAGAGATTGACCAGAAGAGATTGAGCAGAAGAGATTGAGCAGAAGAGATTGAGCAGAAGAGATTGAGCAGAAGAGACTGAGCAGAAGAGATTGAGCAGAAGAGATTGAGCAGAAGAGATTGACCAGAAGAGATTGACCAGAAGAGATTGACCAGAAGAGATTGACCAGAAGAGATTGACCAGAAGAGATTGACCAGAAGAGATTGACCAGAAGAGATTGACCAGAAGAGATTGACCAGAAGAGATTGACCAGAAGAGATTGACCAGAAGAGATTGACCAGAAGAGACTGACCAGAAGAGATTGAGCAGAAGAGATTAACCAGAAGAGATTGTGGTTGTGGTTGTGTGTGTGTGTGTGTGTGTGTGTGTGTGTGTGTGTGTGTGTGTGTGTGTGTGTGTGTGTGTGTGTGTGTGTGTGTGTGTGTGTGTGTGTGTGTACTGTATGCGTGTATTTATAAAGCTCCTTAACTGTAACGTGTTAGACTGTGGTGTCTGCAGCACCAACCACGGCTATGGATAATTCACAGTTTGTGTTGTCTGTCTGTGTCTGTGTCCCTAACTGATGGGACCTTGTCCCTGACACACTTGGCTCCGGCTCAGGGTTCAGTTTGTCAGGGTGGTCCTAGTTCAGTATGTGTGTCAGGGTAGGTACGTTATTCTGGGGGAGCTCTCCTTCTAGCTCTTTATCTCTCTCTTCTCTCTCCACATAACTATATCTCTCTCTCTCTTCTTCTCTCTCCCTGACTACCTTTATCTCTCTCTCTTCTTCTCTCTCCCTGACTACCTTTATCTCTCTCTCTCTTCTTCTCTCTCCCTGACTACCTTTATCTCTCTCTTCTTCTCTCTCCCTGACTACCTTTATCTCTCTCTCTCTTCTTCTCTCTCCCTGACTACCTTTATCTCTCTCTCTCTTCTTCTCTCTCTAAATAACTGTATCCCTCTCTCTTCTTCTCTCTCTCTACATAACTGTATCTCTTTTTCTCTCTCCCTGACTACCTTTCTCTCTCTCTTCTCTCTCCCTGACTACCTTTATCTCTCTCTCTCTTCTTCTCTCTCTAAATAACTTTATCCCTCTCTCTTCTTCTTCTCTCTCTACATAACTTTATCTCTTCTTCTCTCTCCCTGACTACATTTATCTCTCTCTCTCTCTCTCTCTCTCTCTCTGCTTCTCTCTCTGTCTCTCTACATACATACCTTTATCTCTCTCTCTCTCTCCACTCTCTCTCATGGAAGACCATGTGTTGGTGTATCCCTCCCTCCCTCCCTCCCTCCCTCCCTCCCTCCCTCCCTCCCTCCCTCCCTCCCTCCCTCCCTCCCTCCCTCCCTCCCTCCCTCCCTCTCCTTACCATAGTAAGGCTGCGTATAATCTCTGCACTCCCCCTCCCTCCCTCCCTCCCTCCCTCCCTCCCTCCCTCCCTCCCTCCCTCCCTCCCTCCCTCCCTCCCTCCCTCCCTCCCTCCCTCTCCTTACCATAGTAAGGCTGCGTATAACAGGGCTAAGCAGGAAGACCATGTGTTGGTGTATCTCTGCACTCCTCTCCACCAGCACGTAGAACACCTCTAGGAAGCCAAAGGATACCAAACACAGACCCAGCACCTACAGAGAGGGGACAGGAGTTAGTTTAAACACAAACAACGAGGGGATTATAAACACAAGTACAATAAATATCCTGATCAGTATGTAGACGCAATGTTCTGTCAGATGGTAGCAGGATATAGATGTAATATGTCAGATGGTAGCAGGATATAGATGTAATATGTAAGATGGTAGCAGGATATAGATGTAATATGTCAGATGGTAGCAGGATATAGATGTAATATGTCAGATGGTAGCAGGATATAGATGTAATATGTCAGATGGTAGCAGGATATAGATGTAATATGTCAGATGGTAGCAGGATATAGATGGAATATGTCAGATGGTAGCAGGATATAGATGGAATATGTCAGATGGTAGCAGGATATAGATGGAATATGTCATGTCTGTTGTTAGTAATTAATTTGTATTATTTTGGTTTCCCTCTGAATCTATACAGGAGGAGAATGGACTTCCTACTTCTACTGAAGACCAGTGAAACTAACTGATCAGTCTTTCACCTGAATTGGTATTGTATGACAGCTGGAGAAGGTATCCTCTTACACACCTTCTCTTCAGTAGACAACATGTAAAGCAACATGTGATAACAGTCATCTACACATGTGAAAACGTGTTTTTTCTGTAATTGTGTGTGTGTGTGTGTGTGTGTGTGTGTGTGTGTGTGTGTGTGTGTGTGTGTGTGTGTGTGTGTGTGTGTGTGTGTGTGTGTGTGTGTGTGTGTGTGTGTGTGTGTGTGTGTGTGTGTGTGTGTGTGTGTGTGTGTGTGTGACACAGACACTCACAGTTTTGGCACAGCAGAGGCTGGTCAGAGAGATGCCTCCCTGGCCAGTGAACCAGAGGTAGACCAGGTAGAGAGGACCGCAGGACCACAGGTACATACAGGGGAACCACACCAGGACCGTATGCTGGAAACACTGGGTCAGGTCTGGGTGGGGGGTGTACCAGGTCAGGTTCCAGTCCTGAGAGAGAGAGGGAGGGAGGGAGGGATGGATGGATGGAGGGAGAGTGTTAGAATATGTAACAGACAAATGGGGGCATTGGGTCAGCTCTGGGTGGGGGGTGTACCAGGTCAGATTCCAGTCTTAAGAGCGAGAGAATGTGACAAACAAATGGAAGCATTGGGTCAATACAAAACAGATGTTTTGTTGTCACATACACCAGACAGGTGCAGTGAAATGTGTTGTTTTACAGGGCCAGTCATAGTAGTATGATCGGTGCAGTGAAATGTGTTGTTTTACAGGGCCAGTCATAGTAGTATGATCGGTGCAGTGAAATGTGTTGTTTTACAGGGCCAGTCATAGTAGTATGATCGGTGCAGTGAAATGTGTGGTTTTACAGGGCCAGTCATAGTAGTATGATCGGTGCAGTGAAATGTGTTGTTTTACAGGGCCAGTCATAGTAGTATGATCGGTGCAGTGAAATGTGTTGTTTTACAGGGCCAGTCATAGTAGTATGATCGGTGCAGTGAAATGTGTGGTTTTACAGGGCCAGTCATAGTAGTATGATCGGTGCAGTGAAATGTGTTGTTTTACAGGGCCAGTCATAGTAGTATGATCGGTGCAGTGAAATGTGTGGTTTTACAGGGCCAGTCATAGTAGTATGATCGGTGCAGTGAAATGTGTGGTTTTACAGGGCCAGTCATAGTAGTACAGCCCCTGGAGTAGATTAGGGTGAAGCCTGCCACCTTGTCAGCCCAGGTATCTGAACCATTAGCCTTTCAGTTATTGGCCCAACTCTCTAACCGCTAGGCTACCTGTCTCTAACCGCTAGGCTACCTGTCTCTAACCGCTAGGCTACCTGTCTCTAACCGCTAGGGTACCTGTCTCTAACCGCTAGGCTACCTGTCTCTAACCGCTAGGCTACCTGTCTCTAACCACTAGGCTACCTGTCTCTAACCGCTAGGCTACCTGTCTCTAACCGCTAGGCTACCTGTCTCTAACCACTAGGCTACCTGTCTCTAACCGCTAGGCTACCTGTCTCTAACCGCTAGGCTACCTGTCACCCTAGGATACAGATGTCATATGTAATATAATAGAGAGGGAGAGATAGAGAGAGAGAGGTAGGGATGTAGATGGAGGGAGAGAGAGAGAGATGTAAGGATAGAGATGGATGGAGAGAGAGGTAGGTAGGGTCTGTGTCTATCTTCCTCTCACTCTCTCCCTCCCCCTTCTGTCTCTCTCTCTCTCTCTCTTTTTCCAGAGCCCAGACCAGCAGTAACTCCAAACCCAACCAGTAAATATAGTAGTGATAATGATGTCAAGATGTCTTCAACCCCGAACCTCCAGCTCAGGGTTGAACTTCACTACAGTTTCCTCTGTAGCCCATAGACCTTCTCTTGGTCTACATTTTTAATCATGGTGACGACAACCAATGTTCCCCAAAGTGGTAGATGAGCACCCCTCCAATGATAAATCCCTCCTGGTTTGTGACATCCTGTGTAGACACGTATAACATTAGTTATATGTCTGGGTATGTGATCCCTGCTGGGAGTGAACCCACAACCTTGGCCACTCAAGACCACACACCAGACCCCATGGTACTGCTTACTTTGTGGCTCACAAGACACAAGACAACTTTTCGGGAAGCTTTAAATTGGGTAAACAATTTCGGGACCCACTGTTTGCTTTCCTCACCTCTCAACCCTCAATGATAGTGCAGGAAAACAATGTTTGCGTCCTAATTTGCACCCTATTCCCTATAAGCCTTGGTTAAGAGTAGTGCACTACATAAGGAACATGGTGTCATTGGGCTCTGGTCTAAAGTAGTGCACTACATAAGGAACATGGTGTCATTGGGCCCTGATCTAAAGTTGTGCACTATAGAGGGAAAAGGGCTCTGGTCTAAAGTAGTGCACTACATAAGGAACATGGTGTCATTGGGCCCTGATCTAAAGTTGTGCACTATAGAGGGAAAAGGGCTCTGGTCTAAAGTTGTGCACTACATAAGGAACATGGTGTCATTGGGCCCTGATCTAAAGTAGTGCACTACATAGGGAATAGGGTGCCATTGGGTCCTGGTATAAAGTTGTGCACTACATAGGGAATAGGGTGCCATTGGGTCCTGGTATAAAGTTGTGCACTATAGAGGGAATAGGGTGCCATTTGGGACTCAAGCATTGTTTGTGAACCACCGTTCGTCTCGTAAATCTAGGTCTTGTGATAAGCGCGTTGAATCACGGTGTGTTTAGCGTGTTGAATCACGGTGTGTTTAGCGTGTTGAATCACGGTGTGTTTAGCGTGTTGAATCACGGTGTGTTTAGCGTGTTGAATCACGGTGTGTTAAGCGTGTTGAATCACGGTGTGTTAAGCGTGTTGAATCACGGTGTGTTTAGCGTGTTGAATCACGGTGTGATAAGCGTGTTGAATCACGGTGTGTTAAGCGTGTTGAATCACGGTGTGTTAAGCGTATTGAATCACGGTGTGTTGAGCGTGTTGAATCACGGTGTGTTTAGCGTGTTGAATCACGGTGTGTTAAGCGTGTTGAATCACGGTGTGTTAAGCGTATTGAATCACGGTGTGTTAAGCGTGATTCAACAAGACTACACCTCTTGACTGTCTCTGTCTTCAATAGCCTAACTATCAAGGCACAAGGCGAGACCCAAATGCAGACTCAGGAGGCAGATGGTTGGAGTCTTACAATGTTTATTAATCCAAAGGAGAAGGCAAGAGAATGGTCGTGGACAGGCAAAAGGTCAAAACCAGATCAGAGTCCAGGAGGTACAGAGTGGTAGAAAGGCTCGTGGTCAAGGCAGGCAGAATGGTCAGGCAGGCAGAATGGTCAGGCAGGCAGAATGGTCAGGCAGGCGGGTACACAGTCCAGAAACAGGCAAGGGTCAAAACCGGGAGGACTAGAAAAAGGAGAATAGCAAAAAGCAGGAGAACGGGAAAAACGCTGGTTGACTTGGAAACATACAAGACGAACTGGCACAGAGAGACAGGAAACACAGGGATAAATACACTGGCACAGAGAGACAGGAAACACAGGGATAAATACACTGGCACAGAGAGACAGGGATAAATACACTGGCACAGAGAGACAGGAAACACAGGGATAAATACACTGGTACAGAGAGACAGGAAACACAGGGATAAATACACTTGAACAGAGAGACAGGAAACACAGGGATAAATACACTGGCACAGAGAGACAGGAAACACAGGGATAAATACACAGGCACAGAGAGACAGGAAACCCAGGGATAAATACACTGGCACAGAGAGACAGGAAACACAGGGATAAATACACTGGAACAGAGAGACAGGAAACACAGGGATAAATACACAGGCACAGAGAGACAGGAAACACAGGGATAAATACACTGGAACAGGGAGACAGGAAACACAGGGATAAATACACAGGCACAGAGAGACAGGAAACACAGGGATAAATACACAGGCACAGAGAGACAGGAAACACAGGGATAAATACACTGGCACAGAGAGACAGGAAACACAGGGATAAATACACTGGAACAGAGAGACAGGAAACACAGGGATAAATACACAGGCACAGAGAGACAGGAAACACAGGGATAAATACACAGGGGAAAATAAGAGACACGTGGTGGGGGTGGAGACAATCACAAGGACAGGTGAAACAGATCAGGGTGTTATACATGTACTTACAACATTATACCTCTTGACTGTCTCTGTCTTCAACAAGCTTCTAATATTATACAAGACAACAGCTCGACTGTCTCTGTCTTCAACAAGCTTCTAATATTATACAAGACAACAGCACTTGTATACAAAGAGAGAAACACACAGAAAAAGAGAGACTGACAGAGAGATAGAGAGAGAGAGAAGAGGTAGAGAGAGAGAGAGAAGAGGTAGAGAGAGAGAGAGAGAGAGAGAGGGGAGTGAGAGAGATTCTGAAATGTCTTTATTGTTTTGGAACTTTGTGAGTGTAATGTTTACTGTTCATTTTTTTTAAATGTTTATTTAACGTTTGTTTATTATCTATTTCACCTGCTTTGGCTATGTTAACATATGTTTCCCATGCCAATATAGCCCCTTGAATTGAATGGAGAGTAAATTACTATGGGAAAACTGAATGGAGAGTAAATTACTATGGGAAAGCTGAATGGAGAGTAAATTACTATGGGAAAGCTGAATGGAGAGTAAATTACTATGGGAAAACTGAATGGAGAGTAAATTACTATGGGAAAACTGAATGGAGAGTAAATTACAATGGGAAAACTGAATGGAGAGTAAATTACTATGGGAAAACCGAATGGAGAGTAAATTACTATGGGAAAACTGAATGGAGAGTAAATTACTATGGGAAAGCTGAATGGAGAGTAAATTACTATGGGAAAGCTGAATGAAGAGTAAATTACTATGGGAAAGCTGAATGGAGAGTAAATTACTATGGGAAAACTGAATGGAGAGTAAATTACTATGGGAAAGCTGAATGAAGAGTAATTACTATGGGAAAGCTGAATGGAGAGTAAATTACTATGGGAAAGCTGAATGGAGAGTAAATTACTATGGGAAAGCTGAATGGAGAGTAAATTACTATGGGAAAACTGAATGGAGAGTAAATTACTATGGGAAAGCTGAATGGAGAGTAAATTACTATGGGAAAACTGAATGGAGAGTAAATTACTATGGGAAAACTGAATGGAGAGTAAATTACTATGGGAAAGCTGACAACATTCATTGGACAGATGAGTCTATAGGCAACTATAGGCAGTTTGGTGAGTATAGAGCTAGGTGTGTATAGGCCAGCGTACCGTTAGCAGCATTCTGGAGCAGAGGTGCTGAATGCCCAAGATTGACTCACTGTACAGGACATAATCAAGGGGATGTCATCCCCAACGTGCTGCTTCTAGCAGATATAGACCCTGAGACATTTACATTACATTTAAGTCATTTAGCAGACGCTCTTATCCAGAGCGACTTACAAATTGGTGCATTCACCTTATGATATCCAGTGGAACAACCACTTTACAATAGTGCATCTAACTCTTTTGAGGGGGGGGGTTAGAAGGATTACTTTATCCTATCCTAGGTATTCCTTAAAGAGGTGGGGTTTCAGGTGTCTCCGGAAGGTGGTGATTGACTCCGCTGACCTGGCGTCGTGAGGGAGTTTGTTCCACCATTGGGGTGCCAGAGCAGCGAACAGTTTTGACTGAGACCATGTTGACTGTTCTACTGTGGTGTTATAGACCCTCAGTAGACCATGTTGACTGTTCTACTGTGGTGTTATAGACCCTGATACCATGCTGACTGTTCTACTGTGGTGTTATAGACCCTCAGTAGACCATGCTGACTGTTCTACTGTGGTGTTATAGACCCTCAGTAGACCATGTTGACTGTTCTACTGTGGTGTTATAGACCCTGAGACCATGCTGACTGTTCTACTGTGGTGTTATAGACCCTGATACCATGCTGACTGTTCTACTGTGGTGTTATAGACCCTGAGACCATGTTGACTGTTCTACTGTGGTGTTATAGACCCTGAGACCATGTTGACTGTTCTACTGTGGTGTTAATAACCATATAGACCCTGAGACCATGCTGACTGTTCTACTGTGGTGATATAGACCCTGATACCATGCTGACTGTTCTACTGTGGTGTTATAGACCCTCAGTAGACCATGTTGACTGTTCTACTGTGGTGTTATAGACCCTGATACCATGCTGACTGTTCTACTGTGGTGTTATAGACCCTCAGTAGACCATGCTGACTGTTCTACTGTGGTGTTATAGACCCTCAGTAGACCATGTTGACTGTTCTACTGTGGTGTTATAGACCCTGAGACCATGCTGACTGTTCTACTGTGGTGTTATAGACCCTGATACCATGCTGACTGTTCTACTGTGGTGTTATAGACCCTGAGACCATGTTGACTGTTCTACTGTGGTGTTATAGACCCTGAGACCATGCTGACGGTTCTACTGTGGTGTTATAGACCCTGAGACCATGTTGACTGTTCTACTGTGGTGATATAGACCCTGATACCATGCTGACTGTTCTATTGTGGTGTTATAGACCCTGAGACCATGTTGACTGTTCTACTGTGGTGTTATAGACCCTCAGTAGACCATGCTGACTGTTCTACTGTGGTGATATAGACCCTGATACCATGCTGACTGTTCTACTGTGGTGTTATAGACCCTGAGACCATGTTGACTGTTCTACTGTGGTGTTATAGACCCTGAGACCATGCTGACTGTTCTACTGTGGTGTTATAGACCCTGAGACCATGTTGACTGTTCTACTGTGGTGTTATAGACCCTCAGTAGACCATGCTGACAATTCTACTGTGGTGTTATAGACCCTGAGACCATGTTGACTGTTCTACTGTGGTGTTATAGACCCTGAGACCATGCTGACTGTTCTACTGTGGTGTTATAGACCCTGAGACCATGTTGACTGTTCTACTGTGGTGTTATAGACCCT
>NW_024058399.1:50000-56283 GCF_016432855.1 Salvelinus namaycush | reverse complement strand
AATTGAAAAAAATGGTATGGTTGAGAGGGACGAGGCAAAAGAAATGACAAATACATCTGGCTGCACAGCTGATCGTCAAGCGTTCTGTAAATTGAGAAATCATGTGACTAAACTAAACAAAAATAAGAAGAAGCTGTACTATGAAACAAAGATAAATTACATAAAGAACGAAAGTAAAAAGCTTTGCAGCACCTAAGGATGGGACCCTTTTTTTCAATTTCCGCCTAAAATGACATACCCAAATCTAACTGCCTGTAGCTCAGGACCTAAAGTAAGGATATGCATATTCTTGATACCATTTGAAAGGAAACACTTTGAAGTTTGTGGAAATGTGAAATCAATGTAAGAGAATATAACACAATAGATCTGGTAAAAGATAATACAAAGAAAAAAACATAATTTTGTACCATCATCTTTGAAATGCTAGAGAAAGGCCATAATGTATTATTTCAGTCAGGCGCAATTTAGATTTTGGCCACTAGATGGCAGCAGTGTATGTGCAACGTTTTAGACTGATCCAATGAACCATTGTATATATGTTCAAAATGTTGTCTCAAGACTGCCCAAATGTGCCTAATTGGTTTATTAATACATTTTCAAGTTCATAATTGTGCACTCTCCTCGAACAATAACATGGTATTATTTCACTGTCATAGCTACTGTAAATTGGACAGTGCAGTTAGATTAACAACAATTTAAACTTTCTACCAATATCAGATATGTCTATGTCCTGGGAATTGTTTCTGTTACTTATAACCTCATGCTAATAACATTAGCCTATGTTCGCGCAACCGTCTAGCGGGGATGACACCGATCCCGTAGAGGTTAAATGAAATTTTGGGCAAAAACGCGAACTCAGCTCCATTCAGATGGTTCGTTCATCAGAAAAAACCCTGATATTGCCAACTACTTTAATGATTTTTTCATTGGCAAGATTAGCACATTTAGGCTAAAAACATGCCAGCAACAAACGCTGACGCTACACATCCAAGTATATCTGACCAAATTATGAAAGACAAGAATTGTAATTTTGAATTCTGTAAAGTGAGTGTGGTAGAGGTGACACTTATTTTTTGTCTATCAACAATGACAAGCCACCTGGGTCTGACAACTTGGATGGAAAATGACTGAGGATGATAGTGGACTGTATTGCCACTGCTATTGGCCATCTCTTCAATCTAAGTATACAGGAAAGTGTGTGCCCTCTGGCCTAGAAGGAAGCATAAGTCATTCCGCTTCCCAAGGATAGCAGAGCACCCTTTACTGGCACAAACATCCGACCAATCAGCCTGCTACCAATCCTTAGTAAACTTTTGGGAAATAAAGTGTTTGACCAGATACAATACTATTTCACAGTAAACAAAAGAACAACTGACGGCAGTTACACAAATGACTGAAGATTGGCTGAAGAAATTGATAATAAGAAGCTTGTGGGAGCAGTTTTGTTCAACTTCAGTGCAGCTTTTGACATTATCGATCGTAGTCTGATGCTGTAAAAAAATGCATGTTATGGCTTTACATCCCCTGCTATATCATGGGTTGAGAGTTTCCTGTCTAACAGAACACAGAGGGTGTTCTTTAATGGAAGCCTTGACAACATAATTCAGGTCAAGTTGGGCATTCCCCAGGGCAGTTGTCTAGGCCCCTTAGTTTTTTTTCATCTTTACTAATGACAAGCCACTGGCTCTGAGTAAAGCCTGTGTGTCTACGTATGCAGATGACTCAACACTATACATGTCATCTACTGAAATCACTGCAACACTTAACAAAAAGCTGCAGTCAGTTTTAGAATGAGTGGAGAACGTAGTGGTAAATATTTCTCGAACTTAAAGCATTGTGTTTGGAACAAACCATTCACTAAACCGTAAAGCTCAACTGAATATTGTAATGAATAATGTGGACTGTAAGATACTCAGGGACTGTAACTTTTACTCTCCCTTGCTACAAGGCCCTCCCACGCCCTCCCTTCAGCAAAACTTCGTTCCTCATTGTACACATCACTGACAATCTGAAATGGTCCAACCACACAGACAGTGTGGTGAAGAAGGCGCAACAGTGCCTTTTCAACCTCAGGAGGCTGAATACCTTTGGCTTGTTCCCTAAGACCCTCACAAACGTGTACAGATACACCACTGAGAGCATCCTGTCGGGCTGTATCACCGCCTGGTATCAACTGCCCTCCAGGACACCTACAGCACCCAATAACACAGAAAGGCCAAAAAAAATCATCAAGGACATTAACCAAGCCACGTCCTGTTCACCTCGTTATCAGAAACAAAACAGTTTCTATCTCAAGGCCATCAGACTGTTAAATAGTCACCACTAGCCGGCCTCCACCTAGTACCCCGTCCTGAACTTTAGTCACTGTCATTAGCCGGCTACCACCCGGTTACTCTACCCTGCACCTTAGAGGCTGCTGCCCTATGTACATAGTCATGGAACACTGGTCACTTTAATAATGTTTACATATTGTTTTACACATTTCATATGTATATATTGCACTCTACTGTATTCTAGTCAATGCCACTCCTAATATTTATATACAGTATTTCTTAATTCCATTATTTTACTTTGAGATTTGTGTGTATTGTTGTGAATTGTTACATACTACTGCACTGTTGGAGCTAGGAACACAAGCATTTCACTACACCCGCATTAACATCAGCTAAATATGTGTATGTGACCATTCAAATGGTATTTTATTTGATATTCAGCAAGTTGAGGAGACTAAACTCCTTGGTGTAACCCTGGATTGTAAACTGTCAAAGAATATTGCAATGCAATGATAATTAAGACGGGGAGAGGTCTGTCCATAATAGCTGCTGCATTGGCGGGAACTAACGGGGATCCATAATAAACCCCAGGAAGAGTAGCTGCTGCATTGGCTGGAACTAATGGGGATCCATAATAAACCCCAGGAAGAGTAGCTGCTGCATTGGCAGGAACTAACGGGGATCCATAAAAAAACCCAGGAAGAGTAGCTGCTGCCTTGGCAGGAACTAATGGGGATCCATAATAAACCCCAGGAAGAGTAGCTGCTGCCTTGGCAGGAACTAATGGGGATCCATAATAAACCCCAGGAAGAGTAGCTGCTGCCTTGGCAGGAACTAATGAGGATCCATAAAAAAAAACAGGAAGAGTAGCTGCTGCCTTGGCAGGAACTAATGGGGATCCATAATAAACCCCAGGAAGAGTAGCTGCTGCCTTGGCAGGAACTAATGAGGATCCATAATAAACCCCAGGAAGAGTAGCTGCTGCCTTGGCAGGAACTAATGAGGATCCATTATAAACCCCAGGAAGAGTAGCTGCTGCCTTGACAGGAACTAATGGGGATCCATAATAAACCCCAGGAAGAGTAGCTGCTGCATTGGCAGGAACTAACGGGGATCCATAATAAACCCCAGGAAGAGTAGCTGCTGCCTTGGCAGGAACTAATGGGGATCCATAATAAACCCCAGGAAGAGTAGCTGCTGCATTGGCAGGAACTAATGGGGATCCATAATAAACCCCAGGAAGAGTAGCCGCTGCCTTGGCAGGAACTAACGGGGATCCATAATAAACCCCAGGAAGAGTAGCTGCTGCCTTGGCAGGAACTAATGGGGATCCATAATAAACCCCAGGAAGAGTAGCTGCTGCCTTGGCAGGAACTAATGGGGATCCATAAAAAAACCCAGAAAGAGTAGCTGCTGCCTTGGCAGGAACTAATGGGGATCCATAATAAACCCCAGGAAGAGTAGCTGCTGCCTTGGCAGGAACTAATGGGGATCCATAATAAACCCCAGGAAGAGTAGCTGCTGCCTTGGCAGGAACTAATGGGGATCCATAATAAACCCCAGGAAGAGTAGCTGCTGCCATGGCAGGAACTAATGGGGATCCATAATAAACCCCAGGAAGAGTAGCTGCTGCCTTGGCAGGAACTAATGGGGATCCATAATAATCCCCAGAAAGAGTAGCTGCTGCCTTGGCAGGAACTAATGTTGATCCATAATAAACCCCAGGAAGAGTAGCTGCTGCATTGGCAGGAACTAATGGGGGTCCATAATAAACCCCAGGAAGAGTAGCTGCTGCCTTGGCAGGAACTAATGGGGATCCATAATAAACCCCAGGAAGAGTAGCTGCTGCCTTGGCAGGAACTAATGAGGATCCATAATAAACCCCAGAAAGAGTAGCTGCTGCCTTGGCAGGAACTAATGGGGATCCATAATAAACCCCAGAAAGAGTAGCTGCTGCCTTGGCAGGAACTAATGGTGATCCATAATAAACCCCAGGAAGAGTAGCTGCTGCATTGGCAGGAACTAATGGGGGTCCATAATAAACCCCAGGAAGAGTAGCTGCTGCATTGGCAGGAACTAATGGGGGTCCATAATAAACCCCAGGAAGAGTAGCTGCTGCCTTGGCAGGAACTAATGGGGATCCATAATAAACCCCAGAAAGAGTAGCTGCTGCCGTGACAGGAACTAATGGGGATCCATAATAAACCCCAGGAAGAGTAGCTGCTGCCTTGGCAGGAACTAATGGGGATCCATAATAAAACCCCAGGAAGAGTAGCTGCTGCCTTGGCAGGAACTAATGGGGATCCATAATAAACTCCAGGAAGAGTAGCTGCTGCCTTGACAGGAACTAATGGTGATCCATAATAAACCCCAGGAAGAGTAGCTGCTGCCTTGGCAGGAACTAATGGGGATCCATAATAAACCCCAGGAAGAGTAGCTGCTGCCTTGGCAGGAACTAATGGGGATCCATAATAAACTCCAGGAAGAGTAGCTGCTGCCTTGGCAGGAACTAATGAGGATCCATAATAAACCCCAGGAAGAGTAGCTGCTGCCTTGGCAGGAACTAATGAGGATCCATAATAAACCCCAGGAAGAGTAGCTGCTGCCTTGGCAGGAACTAATGGGGATCCATAAAAAAACCCAGGAAGAGTAGCTGCAGCATTGGCAGGAACTAATGGGAGTCCATAATAAACCCCAGGAAGAGTAGCTGCTGCCTTGGCAGGAACTAATGGGGATCCATAATAAACCCCAGGAAGAGTAGCTGCTGCCGTGACAGGAACTAATGGGGATCCATAATAAACCCCAGGAAGAGTAGCTGCTGCCTTGGCAGGAACTAATGGGGATCCATAATAAAACCCCAGGAAGAGTAGCTGCTGCCTTGGCAGGAACTAATGGGGATCCATAATAAACTCCAGGAAGAGTAGCTGCTGCCTTGACAGGAACTAATGGTGATCCATAATAAACCCCAGGAAGAGTAGCTGCTGCCTTGGCAGGAACTAATGGTGATCCATAATAAACCCCAGGAAGAGTAGCTGCTGCCTTGGCAGGAACTAATGGGGATCCATAATAAACTCCAGGAAGAGTAGCTGCTGCCTTGGCAGGAACTAATGAGGATCCATAATAAACCCCAGGAAGAATAGCTGCTGCCTTGGCAGGAACTAATGAGGATCCATAATAAACCCCAGGAAGAGTAGCTGCTGCCTTGGCAGGAACTAATGGTGATCCATAAAAAACCCCAGGAAGAGTAGCTGCTGCCTTGGCAGGAACTAATGGGGATCCATAATAAACCCCACGAAGAGTAGCTGCTGCCTTGGCAGGAACTAATGGGGATCCATAATAAACCCCAGGAAGAGTAGCTGCTGCCTTGGCAGGAACTAATGGGGATCCATAATAAACCCCAGGAAGAGTAGCTGCTGCCATGGCAGGAACTAATGGGGATCCATAATAAACCCCAGGAAGAGTAGCTGCTGCCTTGGCAGGAACTAATGGGGATCCATAATAAACCCCAGAAAGAGTAGCTGCTGCCTTGGCAGGAACTAATGTTGATCCATAATAAACCCCAGGAAGAGTAGCTGCTGCATTGGCAGGAACTAATGGGGGTCCATAATAAACCCCAGGAAGAGTAGCTGCTGCCTTGGCAGGAACTAATGGGGATCCATAATAAACCCCAGGAAGAGTAGCTGCTGCCATGGCAGGAACTAATGGGGATCCATAATAAACCCCAGGAAGAGTAGCTGCTGCCTTGGCAGGAACTAATGGGGATCCATAATAAACACCAGGAAGAGTAGCTGCTGCCTTGACAGGAACTAATGGGGATCCATAATAAACACCAGGAATAGTAGCTGCTGCCTTGGCAGGAACTAATGGGGATCCATAATAAACCCCAGGAAGAGTAGCTGCTGCCTTGGCAGGAACTAATGAGGATCCATAATAAACCCCAGAAAGAGTAGCTGCTGCCTTGGCAGGAACTAATGGTGATCCATAATAAACCCCAGGAAGAGTAGCTGCTG
>NW_024058399.1:0-45000 GCF_016432855.1 Salvelinus namaycush | reverse complement strand
ATTAAGCATCATTCACACCCTCTCACACCCTTCACGCCTTAGCCCCACCCATCTCTTTAAAGGATTCACAGGTGATGCCATGTACTAAACAACCAAAGCTTTCAAGACTGGCTGGTTCATACTACGGGTGTATTCGTAAATTCAATCTGGCCTGCCAGAGTGCGCTCTGGGCATTCCGTTGTCAGATTGTCCGTTCGTAACTTCAGAGCGTTTCGCTCTCGGAGCGTTCAGACACTAGACGCTCTGGCCGAGGAGTAGGGTTGATCGGAGCATTCTGACCTCACAACAGCAGTCAAACACCCAACTGGCTAACTGGCTAACAAGCTAACTGGCTAACAAGCTAACTGGCTAACAAGCTAACTGGCTAACAAACTAACTGGCTAACTGGCTAACTGGCTAACGTTGGCTAGCTTGCTAGCTACTTCCAGACAATAATGAGAGAACAGCTCACTCTGACCATTTTACTCCCCCTAGCAGAGCTGGTTAGACTGTTTTTATGTTATCCAGAGCGAATTTACCAGCTATGTCTATCGACAGTTGTCGTAGTGACATCATGAATATTCTATTAAAATGGTAACTTGCATAGTGGAGTCTTTTGTTTTGAAATGTGGCTAGCTAAACAATGAACCATAATACCAACTCATAATGTCACGACCCCGCATAAATCTGCAGGTAGCTAACCAACCAGGATCAATGTTAGCTAGCTAATATTAATAATAATATTACTACACAGATCATACAGGTAACGTTAGATAGCGAGCCAGCCAGCCAGCTAACGTTAGCTAACTAGCTAGCTAACAGTACTCTAAACGACTGTCTGATAAAATTAGAAATGTGTAATATCTGAAAATGTAGATTATCTTACCCCTGTACATGGACAGACACTTCTCCCTCTCTGTGATGGATGCCGTGGTTGCCCTCAGTTTGAAGATGTAATCCGGAGACAGGTGTATTATACAACAGCCTTCTGTGTTCTCTTTTCGACTCCGTCTGCATATTTGCGATCAAACGCCAGAATTTTCTCCATCTCCTTAGCTATCATACTCTAATTCCACTGATTTCAAAACTCGGTCCTCCAGAAAGTGGAGACCAACACTTATACAGTTCTACTACGGGATATCTTTCAAAAAGCCGGGTTAGATAGGATTACCTACACATACTGACCAGCTCATGTTATAGACAGAAGCGTGCTACATGGCAGACCAATCCGAACTCATCTCACGTTCAATATCCTCTTAAGGATCCGCCCATTTTATTTATTTTTTCACCTAAAATGACATACCCAAATCTAACTGCCTGTAGCTCAGGACCTGAAGCAAGGATATGCATATTCTTGATGCCATTTGAAAGGAAACACTTTAAAGTTTGTGGAAATGTGAAATGAATGTAGGAGAATATAACACATTAGATCTGGTAAAACATAATTTTGTACCATCATCTTTTAAATGCAAGAGAAAGGCCATAATGTGTATGTGCAAAGTTTTCGACTAATCCAATGAACCATTGTATTTCTGTTCAAAATGTTGTATCATGACTGCCCAAATGTGCCTAATTGGTTAATTAATACATTTTCAAGTTCAAAACTGTGCACTCTCCTCCTCTCCTGGTATTCTTTCACTGTGATAGGAACTGTAAATTGGACAGTGCAGTTAGATTAACAAGAATTTAAGCTTTCTGCCAATATCAGATATGTCTATGTCCTGGGAAATTTTCTTGTTACTTACAACCTCATGCTAATCACATTAGCCTACGTTAGCTCAACCGTCCCGCGGGCTCCCACCGATCCTGTAGAGGATATGATACTTTGGTAATCTGAGCTGGTGGACAAAAGCAAACTGACCAGGATAGTAAACACAACCAGCAAAGTAATTGGTCGACCACAGGCACATTTGAGCAGTCTGTTCCATAAGGCAACCAGAAAGAAAGCACTGGCTGTCGTTGGCGACCCTTCCCACCCTCTACGCTAAACCCTCAGTTTGAGAGGCTTCCCTCTGGCCGGCGTTTCAGAATACCCATGGCCAAGAAGAACCTATTCAAATATTCATTCGGCTCAACTTTCCCATTGATCTCGTCATCTTTCTTCTGGAATCGGAAGGACATAAAACAATATAGAGATCAGATAAATACTGACGTTGAGACGCGACGTGTAGTATTTTCATATTTTAGAAAACGCTTTTCATATTAAAATCGAAATTCCTGTTATTTTTTTTCCGAAGATTTCTCACAAACGCTGCGTATGTCGGTGAAATGTCAACGAAGCACTGAGTTTATACCGACCGTTTTTATTTTTTTCAAAAAAAAATTACTTTTACAGTAATTCAGCTCGTATCATTGCTAATTGGGGCTTTTATTGCGACCAATCGGAAACAACTTTGAAGAGGAAGAACACAAAAATGTCAAATCTTCAAAAGTTGTTACGAGAAACCTACATCGCTATGTCAACAGAGCTCATGAGAAACCTACATCGCTATGTCAACAGAGCTCATGAGAAACCTACATCGCCATGTCAACAGAGCTCATGAGAAACTACATCGCTATGTCAACATGAGAAACCTACATCGCTATGTCAACAGAGCTCATGAGAAACCTACATCGCTATGTCAACATGAGAAACCTACATCGCTATGTCAACAGAGCTCATGAGAAACCTACATCGCTATGTCAACATGAGAAACCTACATCGCTATGTCAACAGAGCTCATGAGAAACCTACATCGCTATGTCAACAGAGCTCATGAGAAACCTACATCGCTATGTCAACAGAGCTCATGAGAAACCTACATCGCTATGTCAACAGAGCTCATGAGAAACCTACATCTCTATGTCAACAGAGCTTATGAGAAACCTACATCGCTATGTCAACAGAGCTCATGAGAAACCTACATCGCTATGTCAACAGAGCTCATGAGAAACCTACATCGCTATGTCAACAGAGCTCATGAGAAACCTACATCGCCATGTCAACAGAGCTCATGAGAAACCTACATCGCTATGTCAACAGAACTTATGAGAAACCTACATCTCTATGTCAACAGAGCTCATGAGAAACCTACATCTCTATGTCAACAGAGCTCATGAGAAACCTACATCGCTATGTCAACAGAGCTCATGAGAAACCTACATCGCTATGTCAACAGAGCTCATGAGAAACCTACATCTCTATGTCAACAGAGCTCATGAGAAACCTACATCGCTATGTCAACAAAGCTCATGAGAAACCTACATCGCTATGTCAACAGAGCTCATGAGAAACCTACATCTCTATGTCAACAGAGCTCATGAGAAACCTACATCGCTATGTCAACAGAGCTCATGAGAAACCTACATCGCTATGTCAACAGAGCTCATGAGAAACCTACATCTCTATGTCAACAGAGTTTATGAGAAACCTACATCGCTATGTCAACAGAGCTCATGAGAAACCTACATCGCTATGTCAACAGAGCTCATGAGAAACCTACATCGCTATGTCAACAGAGCTCATGAGAAACCTACATCGCTATGTCAACATGAGAAACCTACATCGCTATGTCAACATGAGAAACCTACATCGCTATGTCAACATGAGAAACCTACATCGCTATGTCAACATGAGAAACCTACATCGCTATGTCAACATGAGAAACCTACATCGCTATGTCAACATGAGAAACCTACATCGCTATGTCAACATGAGAAACCTACATCGCTATGTCAACATGAGAAACCTACATCGCTATGTCAACATGAGAAACCTACATCGCTATGTCAACATGAGAAACCTACATCGCTATGTGAACATGAGAAACCTACATCGCTATGTCAACATGAGAAACCTACATCGCTATGTCAACATGAGAAACCTACATCGCTATGTCAACATGAGAAACCTACATCGCTATGTCAACATGAGAAACCTACATCACTATGTCAACATGAGAAACCTACATCGCTATGTCAACATGAGAAACCTACATCGCTATGTCAACATGAGAAACCTACATCGCTATGTCAACATGAGAAACCTACATCGCTATGTCAACATGAGAAACCTACATCGCTATGTCAACATGAGAAACCTACATCGCTATGTCAACATGAGAAACCTACATCGCTATGTCAACATAAGAAACCTACATCGCTATGTCAACATGAGAAACCTACATCGCTATGTCAACATGAGAAACCTACATCGCTATGTCAACAGAGCTCATGAGAAACCTACATCGCTATGTCAACAGAGCTCATGAGAAACCTACATCGCTATGTCAACAGAGCTCATGAGAAACCTACATCGCTATGTCAACAGAGCTCATGAGAAACCTACATCGCTATGTCAACAGAGCTCATGAGAAACCTACATCGCTATGTCAACAGAGCTCATGAGAAACCTACATCGCTATGTCAACAGAGCTCATGAGAAACCTACATCGCTATGTCAACAGAGCTCATGAGAAACCTACATCGCTATGTCAACAGAGCTCATGAGAAACCTACATCGCTATGTCAACAGAGCTCATGAGAAACCTACATCGCTATGTCAACAGAGCTCATGAGAAACCTACATCGCTATGTCAACAGAGCTCATGAGAAACCTACATCGCTATGTCAACAGAGCTCATGAGAAACCTACATCGCTATGTCAACAGAACTTATGAGAAACCTACATCGCTATGTCAACAGAGCTCATGAGAAACCTACATCGCTATGTCAACAGAGCTCATGAGAAACCTACATCGCTATGTCAACAGAGCTCATGAGAAACCTACATCGCTATGTCAACAGAGCTCATGAGAAACCTACATCGCTATGTCAACAGAGCTCAGGAGAAACCTACATCGCTATGTCAACAGAGCTCATGAGAAACCTACATCGCTATGTCAACAGAGCTCATGAGAAACCTACATCGCTATGTCAACAGAGCTCATGAGAAACCTACATCGCTATGTCAACAGAGCTCATGAGAAACCTACATCGCTATGTCAACATGAGAAACCTACATCTCTATGTCAACATGAGAAACCTACATCGCCATGTCAACAGAGCTCTGGGCTTTTCATTGGATGTATTAAGGTATCTGACTTTAGATCATGTTAAAGACATGTTAGAGAAAGACCCCACTGAACGATTCAGCACATTAAAAAATCATATCTGTTTTGATAAAATGTAATTTATAACACAAGGAAGTTACATTTCATCACCGAAACGTGTTTTTTTCACCCATTGTGGACAGAGTGAGTTGACACTACATTCTGCAGACTGGACCCTTCTCCTCAGGACAATAGAAATTCAGACTTCAATTTGAATTGACCCAGGCACTGACTACAATCACACGTAGTCAGTGTTAGCATGGCTTATTTGACAGTCACAACTGTTTAGTTTTGAATTAATGTAACTGTCTGAACAGACCGTGCAGAAAGACAGATGGACAATGTTCTGACACAATGTCCTGACCAATCATTTAGGCCTATACGTGTCTGTCCATCTGTCTGCTTGATGTGCTCAGTTCAGTCATCAGTAATATTGATTTCAGTCCCATTCTCTTTGTACAGTAGGTACACGCGTCCTTAAATATAGCCTTCTAACAGCTAGAGTACAACAGTATTTCATAACAATGCCAGTGGCTGTCCTGCATCCTAAATGGCAGTGCACTACTTATAGTGCACTACTTTTAACAAGGCCTTATAGGGCTCGCATAGGGAACAGAGAGGAATTTGGGATGTAGCCCAGACAGTTGTTATGAAATAGTGTTGTACTCTAGCTGTTAGAAGCTATATTAAGGACGCGTGTACCTATTGTACAAAGAGAACGGGACTGAAATCAATATTACTGATGACTGAACTGAGCACATCAAGCAGACAGTCTGGTCTGATGATATGTTTCGTGTTCATAATCCTGGTCCTAAGAGGATAGGATATATTTTATTGTACACTCCTACAGAAAATGAGTTCTGAAAGGGTTCTTTCGGCTGTCCCCCATAGGAGAACCCTTTATTGGTTCTAGGTAGAAACCTTCTGGGTTGCGTGTAGAACCCCCCTGTAGAAAGGGTTTTATATGGAAGGGGTCAACCCGGAACCCAAAAAAAAAATATATATAAAAATAATTACAAATAATTTAAAAATTAAAAAAACACACACACACACACACACACACACACACACACACACACACACACTCACACTCACACTCACACACACACACACACACACACAAACACACACACACACAAATACAGCTGATCTCTCTCATGTTACTACTAATAAAACAGCTGATCTCTCTCATGTTACTATTAATAAAACAGCTGATCTCTCTCATGTTACTATTAATAAAACAGCTGATCTCTCTCATGTTACTATTAATAAAACAGCTGATCTCTCTCATGTTACTATTAATAAAACAGCTGATCTCTCTCATGTTACTATTAATAAAACAGCTGATCTCTCTCATGTTACTATTAATAAAACAGCTGATCTCTCTCACGTTACTATTAATAAAACAGCTGATCTCTCTCACGTTACTATTAATAAAACAGCTGATCTCTCTCACGTTACTATTAATAAAACAGCTGATCTCTCTCATGTTACTATTAATAAAACAGCTGATCTCTCTCATTCATGTTACTATTAATAAAACAGCTGATCTCTCTCATGTTACTATTAATAAAACAGCTGATCTCTCTCATGTTACTATTAATAAAACAGCTGATCTCTCTCATGTTACTATTAATAAAACAGCTGATCTCTCTCATGTTACTATTAATAAAATACCATTCTCAAGAATGGTAGTCAAGACGACTAGCTTGATTCAGCCTCCGCCATGTATATCTCACTAAATCAGGGTATTTAAGTCTCCATATATCCACTAATTCCAATATATCCATGACATTCATGATTTCCTTAAGTGCCTGAGGGTGATAGTTTGTAGTGTGATTTCCTTTCCGGTCTATAGAGGTATTTAAGACCGTATTAAAATCTCCCACTATAATAATAGAGTCTAGTGTTGCTTGTAGAGTTGATAAATTCTTATATATATTTTCAAAGAAGCTTGGATCATCATTATTCGGACCGTATAGGTTAACAAGCCATATTTGTTTATTGTCCAATAACATATTTAAAATAATCCATCTACCTTGAGGATCTGTTTGGACAATTTGCACATTTGGATCAAAATTATTGTTAATTAAAACCATCACCCCTTTTGAATTTCTTTGCCCATGGGAGAAATATATTTTGCCCCCCCAGTTCTTTTTCCACAAAACTTCATCTAAAACTGTTGAATGGGTTTCCTGTAAACAATAGATATTATAATCCTTCTCTTTTAGCCAGGTAAATACTGATCGTCTTTTCTTATTATCTGCTAAGCCATTACAATTGTAACTGGCTATACTTATTTCACCACTTACCATAATGAGACACACCTTTCATTCTTTTAATCAGAATATATTTTTGTAAACGTACTATTAAAAAGTAACATAATGATTGAGTGTCTATATAGTTGTACCATGATATTTGCATTTCTACTAAGTAAACCTCCAATTGGTCCCTACTATTCCACCCGCTAAAAGGCCTCATCTCGAGATGGCTTGTCATCCCAATGCCCGGTAGACCACCCTCGACCCCCTGTATCCCATAGCCCTGAACCGACTGGGATCCATTCTTTGAAAAGAGCATACAGTGCCATTTACCGAATTGAAGAAGATCAATTACCATATGCATTTCCATTGCCCTCACCTCGATTTGTATTATATATATCTGTGGATCATCCTCTATTGTCCCTAACATCTTTTACTTCTTCCTTCGCAACAGTTGTGGGATACACACATACACCCACACACACTCAGCCCTTACCCCCACACAACCATAAGCTCACTTTCTCAACAATTGCACCATCCCAGAGCCCAACTCAAGATGGGTCATGATTTACAAATGCACTTGCAGTTGCAGCTGCATGAGAAGGCCTGCAAGACCGCACAAAAAATTAGCAAAAATTGAGAGATTTATTTACCATTGTCATATCCTAGATAATGGAGGTCAAATGTACACCTTATTCCTGAAACACCCACAATACGGCCACCCGTCATGACCATGTCCCCACGCATCTCCATGCAGTCCGACTTTGATTTTGTGCCGCCAGGGCCACAATAATATACCCCCTCTCTGAATGTCCGAGTGTGACCCCCTCCCCATGGGTTACTGCAGCTAGTGTTGCCAGCACTGCCACTGCCTGGGTGGGGGCACCCCACCGGAATCCCCACCGGCTAGGTACAAGGTCGTCAAGGTTCTCATTAGCAGCTTTGAGAATTTCCTTGTATATTATGCTCTCCCTTTATGGGGCTTTGGCTTTGCAGGACCAACCCTGCCAAGCAGGCTCAGAATCTTGAGGGGGCAGTGCTGCTCTTGGTCTCTGACCTCATTTTAGCTGCATACAGACCGCTTACAGCGGGCACATAAAACAGTTAGGGACTTCTCCTTAGTATCTGGGTCATTCAGGTGGGTGTCTAGGGTATAGTGCCATGGACCGTACCATTAAAATAGGATAATAAATAATTAGATATAATTTATAAAAAAATAAATAAAAAATGTAGTTCTCCATGATAGGACAATAAATAAATAAGACGTATAATTCATTATAAAAGTATATCCATCATCTGAACAACATTGAAAGCCCTCTCATACCCGGCTCACAGCAATACATTGGCTCTGGGATATGCAACCATTTCATTACTCACTCACTCAACTTTCCAAACATAACAAATAAAATAAAAAATAAACACAAACCATACCATCCACACATACTGTGCCTTCTGTTTACTTAGTTTTTATCTTCACTATGTTGAATTAGTGCTTGTGTGTTCAATTAGTTATATGTGAAGATTTATAGAAAAGCTATATTTTTTATTGTATTGTTACAATCAGTAACCGGGCTTGAATTGTGTTTATTTCCCTCTTCTATGAGAACTTTGTAATGTTTAAAATAACCATGGAGTAGTCTTTGTGTCTCTGAACAACTGGTTATCAATATATAGTTTATCAACGACGAGAGCTACTCGTTTCGCTTTTAATCTATTTTCTTTGAAAATTGGATACAGAACTTTGCGCCGTTCTGCAATTTCCTTCGGAAACTGATCATTCATGCCAATTTTGGTCCCAGCAAGTCTTTTACCCAGGCTTTTAACCATTATTTTATCTTTAAATGAAGCAAATTTGGCAACGATTGGGCGTTCGTACCTCTGCCCTCTCTGTCCGAAGCGGTGAACGCGTTCAAGTTGGATTTTGTCGATAACTTCGCGTGGAATCTGAAGCGCTGTAAGGAGGAACTCTCTAACTATAGATTCAGGAACTTCTCCTTCTTTTTCTTGGATACCTGTAAGTACCAAATTCTCTCTCATGGATCTAGTTTGTATGTCCAGTAAGGTTTCCTTCAGAACGGTGTTCTCCTTTTTAATTCCATTCATTTCGGTTTCAATCTTATTGACTGTCCCTTTTAGCGCGTGTGTTTGCTTCTCCAATGTCGCAGCTTTTTCATCACTCATCTCTAGGCTTGCCTTCAACTCTTTTATATCCTTACTAACTAATTCAAGTATACCCAGTTTGTCATTTATTGATTTTAACAGATCGGTTTCGACCTTTACCATTCCCGGTGGTGAGAATATTAAATCATCAGTGTCTGTAGAAGAGTCACGTTTTCGTTTTGTAATCGGTTCCCCTGTCTTACTCTCCGTCATGTTTGGTTGTTGCCTGTTTTCGTAATATTTGTCGATAAATGTCTCTAGTTTTAGGATTTGTTTTGTGTTATTGTCCAGATTGAAGGTTATCACTCACCAGATTAAGTAGTGCTAATATTTTAGTCTAATTTAGCAGATATTTCGAATATTATGTTTTATCTTGAGGTGCTCCACATAAATCCCTTCAGTCCGCCATTACCCTTACGTTACCTTTACGTCATACTAATGACTAGTGATGTCTCTCATGTTACTATTAATAAAACAGCTGATCTCTCTAATGTTACTATTAATAAAACAGCTGATCTCTCTCATGTTACTATTAATAAAACAGCTGATCTCTCTCATGTTACTATTAATAAAACAGCTGATCTCTCTCATGTTACTATTAATAAAACAGCTGATCTCTCTCATGTTACTATTAATAAAACAGCTGATCTCTCTCATGTTACTATTAATAAAACAGCTGATCTCTCTCATGTTACTATTAATAAAACAGCTGATCTCTCTCATGTTACTATTAATAAAACAGCTGATCTCTCTCATGTTACTATTAATAAAACAGCTGATCTCTCTCATGTTACTATTAATAAAACAGCTGATCTCTCTCATGTTACTATTAATAAAACAGCTGATCTCTCTCATGTTACTATTAATAAAACAGCTGATCTCTCTCATGTTACTATTAATAAAACAGCTGATCTCTCTCATGTTACTATTAATAAAACAGCTGATCTCTCTCATGTTACTATTAATAAAACAGCTGATCTCTCTCACGTTACTATTAATAAAACAGCTGATCTCTCTCACGTTACTATTAATAAAACAGCTGATCTCTCTCATGTTACTATTAATAAAACAGCTGATCTCTCTCATGTTACTATTAATAAAACAGCTGATCTCTCTCATGTTACTATTAATAAAACAGCTGATCTCTCTCATGTTACTATTAATAAAACAGCTGATCTCTCTCATGTTACTATTAATAAAACAGCTGATCTCTCTCATGTTACTATTAATAAAACAGCTGATCTCTCTCACGTTACTATTAATAAAACAGCTGATCTCTCTCATGTTACTATTAATAAAACAGCTGATCTCTCTCATGTTACTATTAATAAAACAGCTGATCTCTCTCATGTTACTATTAATAAAACAGCTGATGTCTCTCATGTTACTATTAATAAAACAGCTGATCTCTCTCATGTTACTATTAATAAAACAGCTGATCTCTCTCATGTTACTATTAATAAAACAGCTGATCTCTCTCATGTTACTATTAATAAAACAGCTGATCTCTCTCATGTTACTATTAATAAAACAGCTGATCTCTCTCACGTTACTATTAATAAAACAGCTGATCTCTCTCATGTTACTATTAATAAAACAGCTGATCTCTCTCACGTTACTATTAATAAAACAGCTGATCTCTCTCATGTTACTATTAATAAAACAGCTGATCTCTCTCATGTTACTATTAATAAAACAGCTGATCTCTCTCATGTTACTATTAATAAAACAGCTGATCTCTCTCACGTTACTATTAATAAAACAGCTGATCTCTCTCATGTTACTATTAATAAAACAGCTGATCTCTCTCATGTTACTATTAATAAAACAGCTGATCTCTCTCACGTTACTATTAATAAAACAGCTGATCTCTCTCACGTTACTATTAATAAAACAGCTGATCTCTCTAATGTTACTATTAATAAAACAGCTGATCTCTCTCATGTTACTATTAATAAAACAGCTGATCTCTCTCATGTTACTATTAATAAAACAGCTGATCTCTCTCATGTTACTATTAATAAAACAGCTGATCTCTCTCATGTTACTATTAATAAAACAGCTGATCTCTCTCATGTTACTATTAATAAAACAGCTGATCTCTCTCACGTTACTATTAATAAAACAGCTGATCTCTCTCACGTTACTATTAATAAAACAGCTGATCTCTCTCACGTTACTATTAATAAAACAGCTGATCTCTCTCACGTTACTATTAATAAAACAGCTGATCTCTCTCACGTTACTATTAATAAAACAGCTGATCTCTCTCACGTTACTATTAATAAAACAGCTGATCTCTCTCACGTTACTATTAATAAAACAGCTGATCTCTCTCATGTTACTATTAATAAAACAGCTGATCTCTCTCATGTTACTATTAATAAAACAGCTGATCTCTCTCACGTTACTATTAATAAAACAGCTGATCTCTCTCATTCATGTTACTATTAATAAAACAGCGGATCTCTCTCATGTTACTATTAATAAAACAGCTGATCTCTCTCATGTTACTATTAATAAAACAGCTGATCTCTCTCATGTTACTACTAATAAAACAGCTGATCTCTCTCACGTTACTATTAATAAAACAGCTGATCTCTCTCATGTTACTATTAATAAAACAGCTGATCTCTCTCATGTTACTATTAATAAAACAGCTGATCTCTCTCATGTTACTATTAATAAAACAGCTGATCTCTCTCACGTTACTATTAATAAAACAGCTGATCTCTCTCACGTTACTATTAATAAAACAGCTGATCTCTCTCATGTTACTATTAATAAAACAGCTGATCTCTCTCATGTTACTATTAATAAAACAGCTGATCTCTCTCATGTTACTATTAATAAAACAGCTGATCTCTCTCATGTTACTATTAATAAAACAGCTGATCTCTCTCATGTTACTATTAATAAAACAGCTGATCTCTCTCACGTTACTATTAATAAAACAGCTGATCTCTCTCATGTTACTATTAATAAAACAGCTGATCTCTCTCATGTTACTATTAATAAAACAGCTGATCTCTCTCATGTTACTATTAATAAAACAGCTGATCTCTCTCACGTTACTATTAATAAAACAGCTGATCTCTCTCATGTTACTATTAATAAAACAGCTGATCTCTCTCATGTTACTATTAATAAAACAGCTGATCTCTCTCATGTTACTATTAATAAAACAGCTGATCTCTCTCATGTTACTATTAATAAAACAGCTGATCTCTCTCACGTTACTATTAATAAAACAGCTGATCTCTCTCACGTTACTATTAATAAAACAGCTGATCTCTCTCATGTTACTATTAATAAAACAGCTGATCTCTCTCATGTTACTATTAATAAAACAGCTGATCTCTCTCATGTTACTATTAATAAAACAGCTGATGTCTCTCATGTTACTATTAATAAAACAGCTGATCTCTCTCATGTTACTATTAATAAAACAGCTGATCTCTCTCATGTTACTATTAATAAAACAGCTGATCTCTCTCATGTTACTATTAATAAAACAGCTGATCTCTCTCATGTTACTATTAATAAAACAGCTGATCTCTCTCATGTTACTATTAATAAAACAGCTGATCTCTCTCATGTTACTATTAATAAAACAGCTGATCTCTCTCACGTTACTATTAATAAAACAGCTGATCTCTCTCATGTTACTATTAATAAAACAGCTGATCTCTCTCATGTTACTATTAATAAAACAGCTGATCTCTCTCACGTTACTATTAATAAAACAGCTGATCTCTCTCATGTTACTATTAATAAAACAGCTGATCTCTCTCATGTTACTATTAATAAAACAGCTGATCTCTCTCATGTTACTATTAATAAAACAGCTGATCTCTCTCACGTTACTATTAATAAAACAGCTGATCTCTCTCATGTTACTATTAATAAAACAGCTGATCTCTCTCATGTTACTATTAATAAAACAGCTGATCTCTCTCACGTTACTATTAATAAAACAGCTGATCTCTCTCATGTTACTATTAATAAAACAGCTGATCTCTCTCATGTTACTATTAATAAAACAGCTGATCTCTCTCACGTTACTATTAATAAAACAGCTGATCTCTCTCATGTTACTATTAATAAAACAGCTGATCTCTCTCATGTTACTATTAATAAAACAGCTGATCTCTCTCATGTTACTATTAATAAAACAGCTGATCTCTCTCATGTTACTATTAATAAAACAGCTGATCTCTCTCATGTTACTATTAATAAAACAGCTGATCTCTCTCACGTTACTATTAATAAAACAGCTGATCTCTCTCATGTTACTATTAATAAAACAGCTGATCTCTCTCATGTTACTATTAATAAAACAGCTGATCTCTCTCATGTTACTATTAATAAAACAGCTGATCTCTCTCATGTTACTATTAATAAAACAGTACTCTGTGAACCCACAGGCTGTCTCAACTCTGGACCTGAACAGAACACACCTGCAGGCTGTAGTAGTTTAGTATTGGTCTGTAGTGGTCAGTAGTGTACAGTATTGGTCAGTAGTGGTCAGTAGTGTACAGTATTGGTCAGTAGTGGTCAGTATTGGTCAGTATTGGTCAGTATTGGTCAGTAAGGGTCAGTAGTTGTCTGTATTGGTCAGTAGTGGTCAGTATTGGTCAGTAGTGTACAGTAGTGGTCAGTATTGGTCAGTATTGGTCAGTATTGGTCAGTATTGGTCAGTATTGGTCAGTAAGGGTCAGTAGTTGTCTGTATTGGTCAGTAGTGGTCAGTAGTGGTCAGTATTGGTCAGTATTGGTCAGTAGTGTACAGTAGTGGTCAGTATTGGTCAGTATTGGTCAGTATTGGTCAGTAAGGGTCAGTAGTTGTCTGTATTGGTCAGTAGTGGTCAGTAGTGGTCAGTATTGGTCAGTATTGGTCAGTAGTGGTCAGTAGTGGTCAGTATTGGTCAGTATTGGTCAGTAAGGTTCAGTATTTGTCAGTAGTGGTCAGTATTGGTCAGTAGTGGTCAGTATTGGTCAGTACTGGTCAGTAGTGGTCAGTAGTGGTCAGTATTGGTCAGTATTGGTCAGTAAGGTTCAGTATTTGTCAGTAAGGGTCAGTATTGGTCTGTATTGGTCAGTATTGGTCAGTATTGGTCAGTATTGGTCAGTACTGGTCAGTATTGGTCAGTAAGGGTCTGTATTGGTCAGTATTGGTCTGTATTGGTCAGTATTGGTCAGTATTGGTCAGTATTGGTCAGTACTGGTCAGTATTGGTCAGTAAGGGTCTGTATTGGTCAGTATTGGTCAGTATTGGTCAGTATTGGTCAGTAGTGGTCAGTAGTGGTCAGTATTGGTCAGTATTGGTCAGTCTTGGTCAGTACTGGTCAGTATTGGTCAGTAAGGGTCTGTATTGGTCAGTATTGGTCAGTATTGGTCAGTAGTGGTCAGTAGTGGTCAGTAGTGGTCAGTAGTGGTCAGTAGTGGTCAGTAGTGGTCAGTAGTGGTCAGTAGTGGTCAGTAGTGGTCAGTAGTGGTCAGTAGTGGTCAGTAGTGGTCAGTAGTGGTCAGTAGTGGTCAGTAGTGGTCAGTAGTGGTCAGTAGTGGTCTGTATTGGTCAGTAGTGGTCAGTATTGGTCAGTATTGGTCAGTAGTGGTCAGTATTGGTCAGTAGTGGTCAGTAGTAGTCAGCATTGGTCAGTAGTGGTCAGTATTGGTCAGTAGTGGTCAGTAGTAGTCAGCATTGGTCAGTAGTAGTCAGCATTGGTCAGTATTGGTCAGTAGTGGTCAGTAGTGGTCAGTAGTAGTCAGCATTGGTCAGTATTGGTCAGTAGTGGTCAGTATTGGTCAGTAGTAGTCAGCATTGGTCAGTATTCAGTCAGTTTTCGAACCCATTGCCCTCTATGGTTGTGAGGTCTGAGGTCCACTCACCAACCAAGAATTCACTAAATGAATTGACAAACACTGAATTGAGACTCTGCATGCATAAATCTACAAACATATAATTTGTGTACAAGGCAAAACCCCAAACAATACAGAGCAGAATTAGGACTAAACCCACTAGTTATCTACATCCAGAAAATATCTGTTCAGTTCTACAAACACCTAAAAGGGATTCCCACACATTCCACCACAAAGCCCTCACTTACAGAGAGATGAACCTAAAAAAAAGAGCCCTCAGCCAGCTGGTTCTAGGGCTCTGTTCACAAACACAAACAAACCCTACAGAGGCCCAGGACAGAAACACAATTAGACCCAACCCAATTATGAGAAAGCAAAAAGATACTATTTGACACACTGGAAAGAATCAAACAAAAAAACAGAGCACATTGGAATGCTATCTGGCCCTAAACAGAGAGAATACCTGACCGCTGTGACTGGCCATACATTTAAAACATCCTAGACTTTGTACAGACTCAGTGAGCATAGCCTTGCTATTGAGAAAGGCTGCCGTAGGCAGACCTGGCTCTCAAGAGAAGACAGGCTATGTGCACACTGCCCACAAAATGAGGTGGAAACTGACCTGCACTTCCTAACCTCCTGCCAAATATATGACCATATTAGAGACACATATTTTCCACAGATTACACAGATCCACAAATAATTTGAAAACAAATCAAACATTGATAAACTCCCATATCTGTTAGGCAATATACAGCAGTGTGTAGATAGATAGATAGATAGATAGATAGATAGATAGATAGATAGATAGATAGATAGATAGATAGATAGATAGATAGATAGATAGATAGATAGATAGATAGATAGATAGATAGATAGATAGATAGATAGATAGATAGATCCTAGATAGATACCTAGATCTTCTGCACAGATTCTGTCAGACCTGGGCCCTGACAGTAAATCTCAGTAAGACCAAAATAATGGTGTTCCAAAAAAGGTCCAGTCACCAGGACCACAAATTCCATCTAGACACCGTTGCCCTAGAGCACACAAAAAACTATACATACCTCGGCCTAAACATCAGCACCACAGGTAACTTCCACAAAGCTGTGAACGATCTGAGAGACAAGGCAAGAAGGGCCTTCTATGCCATCAAAAGGAACATAAATTTCAACATACCAATTAGGATCTGGCTAAAAATACTTGAATCAGTCATAGAGCCCATTGCCCTTTATGGTTGTGAGGTCTGGGGTCCGCTCACCAACCAAGATTTCACAAAATGGGACAAACACCAAATTGAGACTCTGCATGCAGAATTCTGCAAAAATATCCTCCGTGTACAACGTAGAACACCAAATAATGCATGCAGAGCAGAATTAGGCCGATACCCACTAATTATCAAAATCCAGAAAAGAGCCGTTAAATTCTACAACCACCTAAAAGGAAGCGATTCCCAAACCTTCCATAACAAAGCCATCACCTACAGAGAGATGAACCTGGAGAAGAGTCCCCTAAGCAAGCTGGTCCTAGGGCTCTGTTCACAAACACAAACACACCCCACAGAGCCCCAGGAGAACAGCACAATTAGACCCAACCAAATCATGAGAAAACAAAAAGATAATTACTTGACACATTGGAAAGAATTAACAAAAAAACAGAGCAAACTAGAATGCTATTTGGCCCTAAACAGAGAGTACACAGTGGCAGAATACCTGACCACTGTGACTGACCCAAACTTAAGGAAAGCTTTGACTATGTACAGACTCAGTGAGCATAGCCTTGCTATTGAGAAAGGCCGCCGTAGGCAGACATGGCTCTCAAGAGAAGACAGGCTATGTGCACACTGCCCACAAAATGAGGTGGAAACTGAGCTGCACTTCCTAACCTCCTGCCCAATGTATGACCATATTAGAGAGACATATTTCCCTCAGATTACACAGATCCACAAAGAATTTGAAAACAAATCCAATTTTGATAAACTCCCATATCTACTGGGAGAAATTCCACAGTGTGCCATCACAGCAGCAAGATTTGTGACCTGTTGCCACAAGAAAAGGGCAACCAGTGAAAAACAAACACCATTGTAAATACAACCCATATTTATGCTTATTTATTTTAACTTGTGTGCTTTAACCATTTGTACATTGTTACAACACTGTATATATATAATATAACATTTGTAATGTCTTTATTGTTTTGAAACTTCTGTATGTGTAATGTTTACTGTTAATTTGTATTGTTTATTTCACTTTTGTATAATATCTACCTCAATTGCTTTGGCAATGTTAACACATGTTTCCCATGCCAATAAAGCCCCTTGAATTGAATTGAATTGAATAGATAGATAGATAGATAGATAGATAGATAGATAGATAGATAGATAGATAGATAGATAGATAGATAGATAGATAGATAGATAGATAGATAGATAGATAGATAGATATAGACAGACAGATATGGGACTCACTTGGCCAGCTTGGTCTCTATGTGCTGTCGTATCTCCTGTCTCTCCAGGTCAGACAGACAGACAGACAGATATGGGACTCACTTGGCCAGCTTGGTCTCTATGTGCTGTCGTATCTCCTGTCTCTCCAGGTCTGAGCGAACGGGGAAGATGTTTCTGTCCTCCAGCTCCTGCTGACTGGGCCGGTTACGAAGCTTCACCGTTAACAACTCCTTACGCATCCGCCGCGGCAGGGTGCCTACACACACACACACACCATTATTCCAGCAGGTCTTTAAGAGAGGGAACCCCCTGTCATTCACAATAACACGCACGCACGCACGCACGCACGCACGCACGCACGCACGCACGCACGCACGCACGCACGCACGCACGCACGCACGCACGCACGCACGCACGCACGCACGCACGCACGCACGCACGCACGCACGCACGCACGCACGCACGCACGCACGCACGCACGCACGCACGCACGCACGCACGCACGCACGCACGCACGCACGCACGCACGCACACACACACACACACACACACACACACACACACACACACACACACACACACACACACACACACACACACACAACATAACTGTGAGGGTGTGGTGGAGAAGGTGTGTGCCAGATTGTCTAGGTGTAAATGGGTGCTACCCCAGCTGTCTGATAGGGGAAGGGTGCTGGTAGCCAATAACCTAGCTGCTTCTACCCTGTGGCACAGAATTATGATTTTATAGCCACCTGATACAAGAGCTTCAGAGGACCTTTGTCAATTTCCTCTGGTCTGGACAACACTGGATTAAAGCTGCGGCCCTGTACCTGCCACTGCACAAGGGTGGGCGAGGCCTGGTGGACATTTCTTCCAGGATCACGACTTTCCGGCTTCAAGCAGCCCAGGGACTGTTGTACAGGGACGGTTCTAGCAGCCCAGGGACTGTTGTACAAGGGACGGTTCTAGCAGCCCAGGGACTGTTGTACAGTGACGGTTCTAGCAGCCCAGGGACTGTTGTACAGGGACGGTTCTAGCAGCCCAGGGACTGTTGTACAGGGACGGTTCTAGCAGCCCAGGGACTGTTGTACAGTGACGGTTCTAGCAGCCCAGGGACTGTTGTACAGGGACGGTTCTAGCAGCCCAGGGACTGTTGTACAGTGACGGTTCTAGCAGCCCAGGGACTGTTGTACAGGGACGGTTCTAGCAGCCCAGGGACTGTTGTACAGTGACGGTTCTAGCAGCCCAGGGACTGTTGTACAGGGACGGTTCTAGCAGCCCAGGGACTGTTGTACAGGGACGGTTCTAGCAGCCCAGGGACTGTTGTACAGGGACGGTTCTAGCAGCCCAGAGACTGTTGTACAGTCACGGTTCTAGCTGGGTCAATACAGCCTACACATTGATGAGGAGAGCAGGCTGTTTGGGCTTAGACAAGCATATTTTTCTCTTAATAAAGCTGGAGGGGGGGTGATTTGTCTGGCCTGACTCCATTCTATGAGTCTGTTATGCAGGCTTGGAGAGTTTTCAACATGTCCTGTAAGGCCGGCACAACCCACCAGGGATGTGGTCTCTTTAAAGAGCCTCTTTGTTACAACACTGCTATCCAGTCCCGTGCTCTGTGTTCATCCAGACTACATTCATGCCTGTTAGGTGTGTACCAAGCTGGGTCATCTGATGCGGAGTAGAAGCAGATCGTTGGAGGAGCTGGGAAAAAGAGCGGGGATCCGATCATTTTCGACGACCGAGGAACGTCGTAGCTGAGGTCTGTGATTCCTTGCCAGTACTTCATCGGCAGTATGTGACTGATACTTCCAACTCTGATTGGTGGATGGAGGGTCTGGAGGATGTGTTCCCTGTGCTTTAGAGGAGGACGTGGGGATGCTGCTTTCCTTCCATACCCCGGAGCTGGGGGAGTTCAAGGAGGTGGGACAGAAGGACATGTACAGAATGTGTGTAAAAGTGGCCTGTGCTTCTTCCCTGGAAGGGGTCAAATCGACGAGGGGGGGGGGGTGTGTTTGGTCCAGGTGCCTCCTCAAAAGGCTGTTGGCGGTCTTTATATAAACTGCCTGTTGATGAGAGGACAGCTGACCTCCAATGGAGGATAATACATGGAGCCATAGCCACCAATATGCATCTGGTGCACCTGGATCCTACTGTTGGGGAGGGGTGTCCAACATGCATCTGGTGCACTGGGATCCTACTGTTGGGGAGGGGTGTCCAATATGCATCTGGTACACCTGGATCCTACTGTTGGGGAGGGGTGTCCAACATGCATCTGGTACACCTGGATCCTACTGTTGGGGAGGGGTGTCCAATATGCATCTGGTACACCTGGATCCTACTGTTGGGGAGGGGTGTCCAATATGCATCTGGTACACCTGGATCCTACTGTTGGGGAGGGGTGTCCAACATGCATCTGGTACACCTGGATCCTACTGTTGGGGAGGGGTGTCCAACATGCATCTGGTACACCTGGACCCTACTGTTGGGGAGGGGTGTCCAACATGCATCTGGTACACCTGGATCCTACTGTTGGGGAGGGGTGTCCAATATGCATCTGGTACACCTGGATCCTACTGTTGGGGAGGGGTGTCCAACATGCATCTGGTACACCTGGATCCTACTGTTGGGGAGGGGTGTCCAACATGCATCTGGTACACCTGGATCCTACTGTTGGGGAGGGGTGTCCAACATGCATCTGGAACACCTGGATTCTACTGTTGGGGAGGGGTGTCCAACATGCATCTGGTACACCTGGATCCTACTGTTGGGGAGGGGTGTCCAACATGCATCTGGTACACCTGGATCCTACTGTTGGGGAGGGGTGTCCAATATGCATCTGGTACACCTGGACCCTACTGTTGGGGAGGGGTGTCCAACATGCATCTGGTACACCTGGATCCTACTGTTGGGGAGGGGTGTCCAACATGCATCTGGTACACCTGGACCCTACTGTTGGGGAGGGGTGTCCAATATGCATCTGGTACACCTGGATCCTACTGTTGGGGAGGGGTGTCCAACATGCATCTGGTGCACCTGGATCCTACTGTTGAGGTAGGGTGTCCAATATGCATCTGGAACACCTGGATCCTACTGTTGGGGAGGGGTGTCCAATATGCATCTGGTACACCTGGATCCTACTGTTGGGGAGGGGTGTCCAACATGCATCTGGTACACCTGGATCCTACTGTTGGGGAGGGGTGTCCAACATGCATCTGGTACACCTGGATCCTACTGTTGGGGAGGGGTGTCCAACATGCATCTGGTACACCTGGACCCTACTGTTGGGGAGGGGTGTCCAACATGCATCTGGTACACCTGGATCCTACTGTTGGGGAGGGGTGTCCAATATGCATCTGGTACACCTGGATCCTACTGTTGGGGAGGGGTGTCCAACATGCATCTGGTACACCTGGATCCTACTGTTGGGGAGGGGTGTCCAATATGCATCTGGTACACCTGGATCCTACTGTTGGGGAGGGGTGTCCAACATGCATCTGGTACACCTGGATCCTACTGTTGGGGAGGGGTGTCCAATATGCATCTGGTACACCTGGACCCTACTGTTGGGGAGGGGTGTCCAACATGCATCTGGTACACCTGGATCCTACTGTTGGGGAGGGGTGTCCAACGTGCATCTGGTACACCTGGATCCTACTGTTGGGGAGGGGTGTCCAATGTGCATCTGGTACACCTGGATCCTACTGTTGGGGAGGGGTGTCCAATGTGCATCTGGTACACCTGGATCCTACTGTTGGGGAGGGGTGTCCAATGTGCATCTGGTACACCTGGATCCTACTGTTGGGGAGGGGTGTCCAACATGCATCTGGTACACCTGGATCCTACTGTTGGGGAGGGGTGTCCAATATGCATCTGGTACACCTGGATCCTACTGTTGGGGAGGGGTGTCCAATATGCATCTGGTACACCTGGATCCTACTGTTGGGGAGGGGTGTCCAACATGCATCTGGCACACCTGGATCCTACTGTTGGGGAGGGGTGTCCAATATGCATCTGGTACACCTGGATCCTACTGTTGAGGAGGGGTGTCCAACATGCATCTGTTACACCTGGATCCTACTGTTGAGGAGGGGTGTCCAATATGCATCTGGTACACCTGGATCCTACTGTTGGGGAGGGGTGTCTATTCTGTGCTGAGTCTGACTCTGGCACATCTGTTCTTACAGTGTCCCAGGTCGGTCATGATGATCACTAGCTGGTTCTCAGCTCTGGGAGAGGTTTTCTCTTCCCAAACAGTTTATATTTGGGCCAAAGTACAGGTTTAGTCGAAGGGGTGTAGTTCTCTTTCTTAACTTTGTGTCAGGGGGCAGCTAAATTAGCAGTTTGCAAGACATGAAAGAACACTATTCTAGGACAGGGGTCTGTGGACGTGGTGGGAACGCTGGAGGGGATGTTGGCAGCGAGACTACGGGTTGAGATTGCCTATTACAAACTGGTTAACAACATTGGGCTGTCTATGAATATATGGGGTGTTCAGAGGCTGTTGTGGTTTAGTTACTGTGGAAGAGGATTTGGTGTTGTGCTGGGTTTATTCTGCGGTGGGTTCCAGACCCAATAAAGTTGTTTTTTAACTTCAAAACTCTCTCTCCTCTCTCTTTCTCTTCTCCCTCTCTATCTCCTCTCGCTCTCCTCTCTCACTCCCCCTCTCTGCTCTCTCCCCTCTCTCTCCTCCCTCTATTCTCTCTCCTCTCTCACTCTCCCTCTCTTTCTCCCCTCTCTCTCCTCTCTCTATCCTCTCTCCTCTCTCTCCTTTCTCTCTTCTCCCATCTCTCTTATCTCACTCTCCTCTGTCTCTCTTCTCTCTCTGTCCTCTCTCTCTCCTTTCTCTCTCTCTCCCCTCTCTTCTCTCACTCTGCTCTGTCTCTCTTCTCTCACTCTGCTCTGTCTCTCTTCTCTCTCATCTCTCTCCTTTCTCCCCTCTCTCTCTCCTCTTTCTCCTCTGTCTCTCCTCTCTCTCCATCTCTTCTCTCCCCTCTTTCTCTTCTCTCTCTCCTCTCCCTACTCTCTCTCTCTGCTCTCTCTCTCTCTCTCCTCTCTCTCATTTGTCTCTCTTCTCTCTCCTCTCTCCTCTTTGTCCTCTCTCTCCTCTTTCTCTCTTCTCTCACTCTCATCTGTGTCTCCTCTGTCTCTCCTGTCTCTCCTCTCTCTCACTCTCCTATGTCTGTCCTCTGTCTTTCTCTCCTCTCTCCTCTCTCAATTCAATTAAATTCAATGTGCTTTATTGGCGTGGCATAACAATGTCCATATTGCCAAAGCGTACTTTGGATATTTACAATATTAAAATAATAAGAATCAAAATTGTCACCGGGACAACAGTAACAACAATAACCAAAGGTCAAAATAACCATACATTTGAACAATAACAATAAGCATAGAGGACATTGGTTGGTCTGCAGGTTGGTTGTCAGACACTGTCCCTCATCTTATGGCAGGCAGCAATGTAGTGCGCTGCCAACCCACAGCTCTCTGCGTCCTCCCCCAACAGGACGGGTAGCCTACTCTCATCAGAGAGGTCTTTGAAACCTTTGTCTTCCTGAGACAAATGGTGGGACTGCTGAGTCTAGCTGGGCAGTCTAGCTGGGCAGTCTACCTGGTCAGTCTACCTGGTCAGTCTACCTGGCCAGTCTACCTGGTTAGTCTAGCTGGTCAGTCTAGCTGGTCAGTCTAGCTGGTCAGTCTATCTGGCCAGTCTATCTGGTCAGTCTAGCTGGTCAGTCTAGCTGGTCAGTCTAGCTGGTCAGTCTAGCTGGTCAGTCTACCTGGTCAGTCTAGCTGGTCAGTCTAGCTGGTCAGTCTACCTGGTCAGACTAGCTGGTCAGTCTACTTGGTCAGTCTAGCTGGTCAGTCTACCTGGTCAGTCTAGCTGGTCAGTCTATCTGGTCAGTCTATCTGGTCAGTCTATCTGGTCAGTCTAGCTGGTCAGTCTACCTGGTCAGTCTAGCTGGTCAGTCTAGCTGGTCAGTCTAGCTGGTAAGACTAGCTGGTCAGTCTACCTGTATGGAGGAGGTTCTGCTCAGTCTTCTCTTATGGTCAGTCTAGCTGGTCAGTCTAGCTGGTCAGTCTAGCTGTATGGAGAAGGTTCTGCTCAGTATTCTCTTATGGGCAGTCTACCTGGTCAGTCTACCTGCTCAATCTAGCTGGTCAGTCTACTTGGTCAGTCTAGCTGGTCAGTCTACTTGGTCAGTCTAGCTGGTCAGTCTAGCTGGTCAGTCTAGCTGGTAAGACTAGCTGGTCAGTCTAGCTGGTCAGTCTAGCTGGTAAGACTAGCTGGTCAGTCTAGCTGGTCAGACTAGCTGGTCAGTCTACTTGGTCAGTCTAGCTGGTCAGTCTAGCTGGTCAGTCTACCTGTATGTAGAAGGTTCTGCTCTGTCTTCTCTTATGGTCAGTCTAGCTGGTCAGTCTAGCTGGTCTTTCTAGCTGGACAGTCTAGCTGGGCAGTCTACCTGGTCAGTCTATCTGGTCAGTCTAGCTGGTCAGTCTAGCTGGTCAGTCTAGCTGGGCAGACTAGCTGGTCAGTCTACCTGGTCAGTCTAGCTGGTCAGTCTAGCTGGTCAGTCTAGCTGGTCAGTTTAGCTGGGCAGTCTACCTGGTCAGTCTAGCTGGTCAGTCTACCTGGTCAGTCTAGCTGGTCAGTCTAGCTGGTCAGTCTAGCTGGGCAGTCTACCTGGTCAGTCTAGCTGGTCAGTCTATCTGGTCAGTCTATCTGGTCAGCCTAGCTGGTCAGTCTAGCTGGTCAGTCTAGCTGGTCAGTCTAGCTGGTCAGTCTAGCTGGTAAGACTAGCTGGTCAGTCTACCTGTATGGAGGAGGTTCTGCTCAGTCTTCTCTTATGGTCAGTCTAGCTGGTCAGACTAGCTGGTCAGTCTACCTGTATGGAGGAGGTTCTGCTCAGTCTTCTCTTATGGTCAGTCTAGCTGGTCAGTCTAGCTGGTCAGTCTAGCTGGTCAGTCTAGCTGTATGGAGAAGGTTCTGCTCAGTATTCTCTTATGGGCAGTCTACCTGGTCAGTCTACCTGGTCAATCTAGCTGGTCAGTCTACTTGGTCCGTCTAGCTGGTCAGTCTACTTGGTCAGTCTAGCTGGTCAGTCTAGCTGGTCAGTCTAGCTGGTAAGACTAGCTGGTCAGTCTAGCTGGTCAGTCTAGCTGGTAAGACTAGCTGGTCAGTCTAGCTGGTCAGACTAGCTGGTCAGTCTAGCTGGTAAGACTAGCTGGTCAGTCTAGCTGGTCAGTCTACCTGGTAAGACTAGCTGGTCAGTCTAGCTGGTCAGACTAGCTGGTCAGTCTACTTGGTCAGTCTAGCTGGTCAGTCTAGCTGGTCAGTCTAGCTGGTCAGTCTACCTGTATGTAGAAGGTTCTGCTCTGTCTTCTCTTATGGTCAGTCTAGCTGGTCAGTCTAGCTGGTCTTTCTAGCTGCACAGTCTAGCTGGGCAGTCTATCTGGTCAGTCTAGCTGGTCAGTCTAGCTGGTCAGTCTAGCTGGTCAGTCTAGCTGGTCAGTCTAGCTGGTCAGACTAGCTGGTCAGTCTAGCTGGTCAGTCTAGCTGGTCAGTCTAGCTGGGCAGTCTACCTGGTCAGTCTATCTGGTCAGTCTACCTGGTCAGTCTAGCTGGGCAGTCTAGCTGGGCAGTCTACCTGGTCAGTCTAGCTGGTCAGTCTATCTGGTCAGTCTAGCTGGTCAGTCTAGCTGGTCAGTCTACCTGGTCAGTCTAGCTGGTCAGTCTAGCTGGTCAGTCTAGCTGGTCAGTCTACCTGTATGGAGGAGGTTCTGCTCAGTCTTCTCTTATGGTCAGTCTAGCTGGTCAGTCTAGCTGGTCAGTCTAGCTGGGCAGTCTAGCTGGGCAGTCTAGCTGTATGGAGAAGGTTCTGCTCAGTCTTCTCTTATGGGCAGTCTACCTGGTCAGTCTACCTGGTCAATCTAGCTGGTCAGTCTACTTGGTCAGTCTACTTGGTCAGTCTAGCTGGTCAGTCTAGCTGGTCAGTCTAGCTGGTCAGTCTACCTGGTCAGTCTAGCTGGTCAGTCTAGCTGGTAAGACTAGCTGGTCAGTCTACCTGTATGGAGGAGGTTCTGCTCAGTCTTCTCTTATGGTCAGTCTAGCTGGTCAGTCTAGCTGGTCAGTCTAGCTGGTCAGTCTAGCTGTATGGAGAAGGTTCTGCTCAGTATTCTCTTATGGGCAGTCTACCTGGTCAGTCTACCTGGTCAATCTAGCTGGTCAGTCTACTTGGTCAGTCTAGCTGGTCAGTCTACTTGGTCAGTCTAGCTGGTCAGTCTAGCTGGTCAGTCTAGCTGGTAAGACTAGCTGGTCAGTCTAGCTGGTCAGTCTAGCTGGTAAGACTAGCTGGTCAGTCTAGCTGGTCAGACTTGCTGGTCAGTCTACTTGGTCAGTCTAGCTGGTCAGTCTAGCTGGTCAGTCTAGCTGGTCAGTCTACCTGTATGTAGAAGGTTCTGCTCTGTCTTCTCTTATGGTCAGTCTAGCTGGTCAGTCTAGCTGGTCTTTCTAGCTGGACAGTCTAGCTGGGCAGTCTACCTGGTCAGTCTATCTGGTCAGTCTAGCTGGTCAGTCTAGCTGGTCAGTCTAGCTGGGCAGACTAGCTGGTCAGTCTACCTGGTCAGTCTAGCTGGTCAGTCTAGCTGGTCAGTCTACCTGGTCAGTTTAGCTGGGCAGTCTACCTGGTCAGTCTAGCTGGTCAGTCTACCTGGTCAGTCTATCTGGTCAGTCTAGCTGGTCAGTCTACCTGGTCAGTCTAGCTGGTCAGTCTATCTGGTCAGTCTAGCTGGTCAGTCTACCTGGTCAGTCTAGCTGGTCAGTCTAGCTGGTCAGTCTAGCTGGTAAGACTAGCTGGTCAGTCTACCTGTATGGAGGAGGTTCTGCTCAGTCTTCTCTTATGGTCAGTCTAGCTGGTCAGTCTAGCTGGTCAGTCTAGCTGTATGGAGAAGGTTCTGCTCAGTCTTCTCTTATGGGCAGTCTACCTGGTCAGTCTACCTGGTCAATCTAGCTGGTCAGTCTACTTGGTCAGTCTAGCTGGTCAGTCTACTTGGTCAGTCTAGCTGGTCAGTCTAGCTGGTAAGACTAGCTGGTCAGTCTAGCTGGTCAGTCTAGCTGGTAATACTAGCTGGTCAGACTAGCTGGTCAGTCTACTTGGTCAGTCTAGCTGGTCAGTCTAGCTGGTCAGTCTAGCTGGTCATTCTACCTGTATGTAGAAGGTTCTGATTCTGTATTCTCTTATGGTCAGTCTAGCTGGTCAGTCTAGCTGGTCTTTCTAGCTGGACAGTCTAGCTGGGCAGTCTACCTGGTCAGTCTAGCTGGTCAGTCTAGCTGGTCAGTCTAGCTGGTCAGTCTAGCTGGTCAGTCTACCTGGTCAGTTTAGCTGGGCAGTCTACCTGGTTAGTCTAGCTGGTCAGTCTACCTGGTCAGTCTAGCTGGTCAGTCTAGCTGGGCAGTCTACCTGGTCAGTCTAGCTGGTCAGTCTATCTGGTCAGTCTATCTGGTCAGTCTAGCTGGTCAGTCTAGCTGGTCAGTCTAGCTGGTCAGTCTACCTGTATGGAGGAGGTTCTGCTCAGTCTTCTCTTATGGTCAGTCTAGCTGGTCAGTCTAGCTGGTCAGTCTAGCTGGTCAGTCTAGCTGTATGGAGAAGGTTCTGCTCAGTCTTCTCTTATGTGCAGTCTACCTGGTCAGTCTACCTGGTCAATCTAGCTGGTCAGTCTACTTGGTCATTCTAGCTGGTCAGTCTAGCTGGTCAGTCTAGCTGGTAAGACTAGCTGGTCAGTCTAGCTGGTCAGTCTAGCTGGTAAGACTAGCTGGTCAGTCTAGCTGGTCAGTCTACCTGTATGTAGAAGGTTCTGCTTTGTCTTCTCTTATGGTCAGTCTAGCTGGTCAGTCTAGCTGGTCTTTCTAGCTGGGCAGTCTAGCTGGGCAGTCTACCTGGTCAGTCTAGCTGGACAGTCTATCTGGTCAGTCTAGCTGGTCAGTCTAGCTGGTCAGTCTAGCTGGGCAGACTAGCTGGTCAGTCTAGCTGGTCAGTCTAGCTGGTCAGTCTACCTGGTCAGTCTACCTGGTCAGTTTAGTTGGGCAGTCTACCTGGTCAGTCTAGCTGGTCAGTCTAGCTGGTCAGTCTAGCTGGTCAGTCTAGCTGGGCAGTCAACCTGGTCAGTCTAGCTGGTCAGTCTAGCTGGTCAGTCTAGCTGGTCAGTCTAGCTGGTCAGTCTACCTGGTCAGTCTAGCTGGTCAGTCTAGCTGGTCAGTCTAGCTGGTCAGTCTAGCGGGTCAGTCTAGCTGTATGGAGAAGGTTCTGCTCAGTCTTCTCTTATGGGCAGTCTACCTGGTCAGTCTACCTGGTCAATCTAGCTGGTCAGTCTACTTGGTCAGTCTAGCTGGTCAGTCTACTTGGTCAGTCTAGCTGGTCAGTCTATCTGGCCAGTCTATCTGGTCAGTCTAGCTGGTCAGTCTAGCTGGTCAGTCTAGCTGGTCAGTCTACTTGGTCAGTCTAGCTGGTCAGTCTAGCTGGTCAGTCTAGCTGGTCAGTCTAGCTGGGCAGTCTACCTGGTCAGTCTACTTGGTCAGTCTAGCTGGTCAGTCTACCTGGTCAGTCTAGCTGGTCAGTCTATCTGGTCAGTCTATCTGGTCAGTCTAGCTGGTCAGTCTACCTGGTCAGTCTAGCTGGTCAGTCTAGCTGGTCAGTCTAGCTGGTAAGACTAGCTGGTCAGTCTACCTGTATGGAGGAGGTTCTGCTCAGTCTTCTCTTATGGTCAGTCTAGCTGGTCAGTCTAGCTGGTCAGTCTAGCTGGTCAGTCTAGCTGTATGGAGAAGGTTCTGCTCAGTATTCTCTTATGGGCAGTCTACCTGGTCAGTCTACCTGCTCAATCTAGCTGGTCAGTCTACTTGGTCAGTCTAGCTGGTCAGTCTACTTGGTCAGTCTAGCTGGTCAGTCTAGCTGGTCAGTCTAGCTGGTAAGACTAGCTGGTCAGTCTAGCTGGTCAGTCTAGCTGGTAAGACTAGCTGGTCAGTCTAGCTGGTCAGACTAGCTGGTCAGTCTACTTGGTCAGTCTAGCTGGTCAGTCTAGCTTGTCAGTCTACCTGTATGTAGAAGGTTCTGCTCTGTCTTCTCTTATGGTCAGTCTAGCTGGTCAGTCTAGCTGGTCTTTCTAGCTGGACAGTCTAGCTGGGCAGTCTACCTGGTCAGTCTATCTGGTCAGTCTAGCTGGTCAGTCTAGCTGGTCAGTCTAGCTGGGCAGACTAGCTGGTCAGTCTACCTGGTCAGTCTAGCTGGTCAGTCTAGCTGGTCAGTCTAGCTGGTCAGTTTAGCTGGGCAGTCTACCTGGTCAGTCTAGCTGGTCAGTCTACCTGGTCAGTCTAGCTGGTCAGTCTAGCTGGGCAGTCTACCTGGTCAGTCTAGCTGGTCAGTCTATCTGGTCAGTCTATCTGGTCAGCCTAGCTGGTCAGTCTACCTGGTCAGTCTAGCTGGTCAGTCTAGCTGGTCAGTCTAGCTGGTCAGTCTAGCTGGTAAGACTAGCTGGTCAGTCTACCTGTATGGAGGAGGTTCTGCTCAGTCTTCTCTTATGGTCAGTCTAGCTGGTCAGACTAGCTGGTCAGTCTACCTGTATGGAGGAGGTTCTGCTCAGTCTTCTCTTATGGTCAGTCTAGCTGGTCAGTCTAGCTGGTCAGTCTAGCTGGTCAGTCTAGCTGTATGGAGAAGGTTCTGCTCAGTATTCTCTTATGGGCAGTCTACCTGGTCAGTCTACCTGGTCAATCTAGCTGGTCAGTCTACTTGGTCAGTCTAGCTGGTCAGTCTACTTGGTCAGTCTAGCTGGTCAGTCTAGCTGGTCAGTCTAGCTGGTAAGACTAGCTGGTCAGTCTAGCTGGTCAGTCTAGCTGGTAAGACTAGCTGGTCAGTCTAGCTGGTCAGACTAGCTGGTCAGTCTAGCTGGTAAGACTAGCTGGTCAGTCTAGCTGGTCAGTCTAGCTGGTAAGACTAGCTGGTCAGTCTAGCTGGTCAGACTAGCTGGTCAGTCTACTTGGTCAGTCTAGCTGGTCAGTCTAGCTGGTCAGTCTAGCTGGTCAGTCTACCTGTATGTAGAAGGTTCTGCTCTGTCTTCTCTTATGGTCAGTCTAGCTGGTCAGTCTAGCTGGTCTTTCTAGCTGCACAGTCTAGCTGGGCAGTCTATCTGGTCAGTCTAGCTGGTCAGTCTAGCTGGTCAGTCTAGCTGGGCAGACTAGCTGGTCAGTCTAGCTGGTCAGTCTAGCTGGTCAGTCTAGCTGGTCAGTCTACCTGGTCAGTCTACCTGGTCAGTTTAGCTGGGCAGTCTACCTGGTCAGTCTATCTGGTCAGTCTACCTGGTCAGTCTAGCTGGTCAGTCTAGCTGGTCAGTCTAGCTGGTCAGTCTAGCTGGTCAGTCTATCTGGTCAGTCTAGCTGGTCAGTCTAGCTGGTCAGTCTAGCTGGTCAGTCTACCTGGTCAGTCTAGCTGGTAAGACTAGCTGGTCAGTCTACCTGTATGGAGGAGGTTCTGCTCAGTCTTCTCTTATGGTCAGTCTAGCTGGTCAGTCTAGCTGGTCAGTCTAGCTGGTCAGTCTAGCTGGGCAGTCTAGCTGGGCAGTCTAGCTGTATGGAGAAGGTTCTGCTCAGTCTTCTCTTATGGGCAGTCTACCTGGTCAGTCTACCTGGTCAATCTAGCTGGTCAGTCTACTTGGTCAGTCTACTTGGTCAGTCTAGCTGGTCAGTCTAGCTGGTCAGTCTAGCTGGTCAGTCTACCTGGTCAGTCTACCTGGTCAGTCTAGCTGGTCAGTCTAGCTGGTAAGACTAGCTGGTCAGTCTACCTGTATGGAGGAGGTTCTGCTCAGTCTTCTCTTATGGTCAGTCTAGCTGGTCAGTCTAGCTGGTCAGTCTAGCTGGTCAGTCTAGCTGTATGGAGAAGGTTCTGCTCAGTATTCTCTTATGGGCAGTCTACCTGGTCAGTCTAGCTGGTCTTTCTAGCTGCACAGTCTAGCTGGGCAGTCTATCTGGTCAGTCTAGCTGGTCAGTCTAGCTGGTCAGTCTAGCTGGGCAGACTAGCTGGTCAGTCTAGCTGGTCAGTCTAGCTGGTCAGTCTAGCTGGTCAGTCTACCTGGTCAGTCTACCTGGTCAGTTTAGCTGGGCAGTCTACCTGGTCAGTCTATCTGGTCAGTCTACCTGGTCAGTCTAGCTGGTCAGTCTAGCTGGGCAGTCTACCTGGTCAGTCTAGCTGGTCAGTCTATCTGGTCAGTCTAGCTGGTCAGTCTAGCTGGTCAGTCTAGCTGGTCAGTCTACCTGGTCAGTCTAGCTGGTAAGACTAGCTGGTCAGTCTACCTGTATGGAGGAGGTTCTGCTCAGTCTTCTCTTATGGTCAGTCTAGCTGGTCAGTCTAGCTGGTCAGTCTAGCTGGTCAGTCTAGCTGGGCAGTCTAGCTGGGCAGTCTAGCTGTATGGAGAAGGTTCTGCTCAGTCTTCTCTTATGGGCAGTCTACCTGGTCAGTCTACCTGGTCAATCTAGCTGGTCAGTCTACTTGGTCAGTCTACTTGGTCAGTCTAGCTGGTCAGTCTAGCTGGTCAGTCTAGCTGGTCAGTCTACCTGGTCAGTCTACCTGGTCAGTCTAGCTGGTCAGTCTAGCTGGTAAGACTAGCTGGTCAGTCTACCTGTATGGAGGAGGTTCTGCTCAGTCTTCTCTTATGGTCAGTCTAGCTGGTCAGTCTAGCTGGTCAGTCTAGCTGGTCAGTCTAGCTGTATGGAGAAGGTTCTGCTCAGTATTCTCTTATGGGCAGTCTACCTGGTCAGTCTACCTGGTCAATCTAGCTGGTCAGTCTACTTGGTCAGTCTAGCTGGTCAGTCTACTTGGTCAGTCTAGCTGGTCAGTCTAGCTGGTCAGTCTAGCTGGTCAGTCTAGCTGGTAAGACTAGCTGGTCAGTCTAGCTGGTCAGACTTGCTGGTCAGTCTACTTGGTCAGTCTAGCTGGTCAGTCTAGCTGGTCAGTCTAGCTGGTCAGTCTACCTGTATGTAGAAGGTTCTGCTCTGTCTTCTCTTATGGTCAGTCTAGCTGGTCAGTCTAGCTGGTCTTTCTAGCTGGACAGTCTAGCTGGGCAGTCTACCTGGTCAGTCTATCTGGTCAGTCTAGCTGGTCAGTCTAGCTGGTCAGTCTAGCTGGGCAGACTAGCTGGTCAGTCTACCTGGTCAGTCTAGCTGGTCAGTCTAGCTGGTCAGTCTAGCTGGTCAGTCTACCTGGTCAGTCTAGCTGGTCAGTCTAGCTGGTCAGTCTAGCTGGTCAGTCTAGCGGGTCAGTCTAGCTGTATGGAGAAGGTTCTGCTCAGTCTTCTCTTATGGGCAGTCTACCTGGTCAGTCTACCTGGTCAATCTAGCTGGTCAGTCTACTTGGTCAGTCTAGCTGGTCAGTCTACTTGGTCAGTCTAGCTGGTCAGTCTATCTGGCCAGTCTATCTGGTCAGTCTAGCTGGTCAGTCTAGCTGGTCAGTCTAGCTGGTCAGTCTACTTGGTCAGTCTAGCTGGTCAGTCTAGCTGGTCAGTCTAGCTGGTCAGTCTAGCTGGGCAGTCTACCTGGTCAGTCTACTTGGTCAGTCTAGCTGGTCAGTCTACCTGGTCAGTCTAGCTGGTCAGTCTATCTGGTCAGTCTATCTGGTCAGTCTAGCTGGTCAGTCTACCTGGTCAGTCTAGCTGGTCAGTCTAGCTGGTCAGTCTAGCTGGTAAGACTAGCTGGTCAGTCTACCTGTATGGAGGAGGTTCTGCTCAGTCTTCTCTTATGGTCAGTCTAGCTGGTCAGTCTAGCTGGTCAGTCTAGCTGGTCAGTCTAGCTGTATGGAGAAGGTTCTGCTCAGTATTCTCTTATGGGCAGTCTACCTGGTCAGTCTACCTGCTCAATCTAGCTGGTCAGTCTACTTGGTCAGTCTAGCTGGTCAGTCTACTTGGTCAGTCTAGCTGGTCAGTCTAGCTGGTCAGTCTAGCTGGTAAGACTAGCTGGTCAGTCTAGCTGGTCAGTCTAGCTGGTAAGACTAGCTGGTCAGTCTAGCTGGTCAGACTAGCTGGTCAGTCTACTTGGTCAGTCTAGCTGGTCAGTCTAGCTTGTCAGTCTACCTGTATGTAGAAGGTTCTGCTCTGTCTTCTCTTATGGTCAGTCTAGCTGGTCAGTCTAGCTGGTCTTTCTAGCTGGACAGTCTAGCTGGGCAGTCTACCTGGTCAGTCTATCTGGTCAGTCTAGCTGGTCAGTCTAGCTGGTCAGTCTAGCTGGGCAGACTAGCTGGTCAGTCTACCTGGTCAGTCTAGCTGGTCAGTCTAGCTGGTCAGTCTAGCTGGTCAGTTTAGCTGGGCAGTCTACCTGGTCAGTCTAGCTGGTCAGTCTACCTGGTCAGTCTAGCTGGTCAGTCTAGCTGGGCAGTCTACCTGGTCAGTCTAGCTGGTCAGTCTATCTGGTCAGTCTATCTGGTCAGTCTATCTGGTCAGCCTAGCTGGTCAGTCTACCTGGTCAGTCTAGCTGGTCAGTCTAGCTGGTCAGTCTAGCTGGTCAGTCTAGCTGGTAAGACTAGCTGGTCAGTCTACCTGTATGGAGGAGGTTCTGCTCAGTCTTCTCTTATGGTCAGTCTAGCTGGTCAGACTAGCTGGTCAGTCTACCTGTATGGAGGAGGTTCTGCTCAGTCTTCTCTTATGGTCAGTCTAGCTGGTCAGTCTAGCTGGTCAGTCTAGCTGGTCAGTCTAGCTGTATGGAGAAGGTTCTGCTCAGTATTCTCTTATGGGCAGTCTACCTGGTCAGTCTACCTGGTCAATCTAGCTGGTCAGTCTACTTGGTCAGTCTAGCTGGTCAGTCTACTTGGTCAGTCTAGCTGGTCAGTCTAGCTGGTCAGTCTAGCTGGTAAGACTAGCTGGTCAGTCTAGCTGGTCAGTCTAGCTGGTAAGACTAGCTGGTCAGTCTAGCTGGTCAGACTAGCTGGTCAGTCTAGCTGGTAAGACTAGCTGGTCAGTCTAGCTGGTCAGTCTAGCTGGTAAGACTAGCTGGTCAGTCTAGCTGGTCAGACTAGCTGGTCAGTCTACTTGGTCAGTCTAGCTGGTCAGTCTAGCTGGTCAGTCTAGCTGGTCAGTCTACCTGTATGTAGAAGGTTCTGCTCTGTCTTCTCTTATGGTCAGTCTAGCTGGTCAGTCTAGCTGGTCTTTCTAGCTGCACAGTCTAGCTGGGCAGTCTATCTGGTCAGTCTAGCTGGTCAGTCTAGCTGGTCAGTCTAGCTGGGCAGACTAGCTGGTCAGTCTAGCTGGTCAGTCTAGCTGGTCAGTCTAGCTGGTCAGTCTACCTGGTCAGTCTACCTGGTCAGTTTAGCTGGGCAGTCTACCTGGTCAGTCTATCTGGTCAGTCTACCTGGTCAGTCTAGCTGGTCAGTCTAGCTGGGCAGTCTACCTGGTCAGTCTAGCTGGTCAGTCTATCTGGTCAGTCTAGCTGGTCAGTCTAGCTGGTCAGTCTAGCTGGTCAGTCTACCTGGTCAGTCTAGCTGGTAAGACTAGCTGGTCAGTCTACCTGTATGGAGGAGGTTCTGCTCAGTCTTCTCTTATGGTCAGTCTAGCTGGTCAGTCTAGCTGGTCAGTCTAGCTGGTCAGTCTAGCTGGGCAGTCTAGCTGGGCAGTCTAGCTGTATGGAGAAGGTTCTGCTCAGTCTTCTCTTATGGGCAGTCTACCTGGTCAGTCTACCTGGTCAATCTAGCTGGTCAGTCTACTTGGTCAGTCTACTTGGTCAGTCTAGCTGGTCAGTCTAGCTGGTCAGTCTAGCTGGTCAGTCTACCTGGTCAGTCTACCTGGTCAGTCTAGCTGGTCAGTCTAGCTGGTAAGACTAGCTGGTCAGTCTACCTGTATGGAGGAGGTTCTGCTCAGTCTTCTCTTATGGTCAGTCTAGCTGGTCAGTCTAGCTGGTCAGTCTAGCTGGTCAGTCTAGCTGTATGGAGAAGGTTCTGCTCAGTATTCTCTTATGGGCAGTCTACCTGGTCAGTCTAGCTGGTCTTTCTAGCTGCACAGTCTAGCTGGGCAGTCTATCTGGTCAGTCTAGCTGGTCAGTCTAGCTGGTCAGTCTAGCTGGGCAGACTAGCTGGTCAGTCTAGCTGGTCAGTCTAGCTGGTCAGTCTAGCTGGTCAGTCTACCTGGTCAGTCTACCTGGTCAGTTTAGCTGGGCAGTCTACCTGGTCAGTCTATCTGGTCAGTCTACCTGGTCAGTCTAGCTGGTCAGTCTAGCTGGGCAGTCTACCTGGTCAGTCTAGCTGGTCAGTCTATCTGGTCAGTCTAGCTGGTCAGTCTAGCTGGTCAGTCTAGCTGGTCAGTCTACCTGGTCAGTCTAGCTGGTAAGACTAGCTGGTCAGTCTACCTGTATGGAGGAGGTTCTGCTCAGTCTTCTCTTATGGTCAGTCTAGCTGGTCAGTCTAGCTGGTCAGTCTAGCTGGTCAGTCTAGCTGGGCAGTCTAGCTGGGCAGTCTAGCTGTATGGAGAAGGTTCTGCTCAGTCTTCTCTTATGGGCAGTCTACCTGGTCAGTCTACCTGGTCAATCTAGCTGGTCAGTCTACTTGGTCAGTCTACTTGGTCAGTCTAGCTGGTCAGTCTAGCTGGTCAGTCTAGCTGGTCAGTCTACCTGGTCAGTCTACCTGGTCAGTCTAGCTGGTCAGTCTAGCTGGTAAGACTAGCTGGTCAGTCTACCTGTATGGAGGAGGTTCTGCTCAGTCTTCTCTTATGGTCAGTCTAGCTGGTCAGTCTAGCTGGTCAGTCTAGCTGGTCAGTCTAGCTGTATGGAGAAGGTTCTGCTCAGTATTCTCTTATGGGCAGTCTACCTGGTCAGTCTACCTGGTCAATCTAGCTGGTCAGTCTACTTGGTCAGTCTAGCTGGTCAGTCTACTTGGTCAGTCTAGCTGGTCAGTCTAGCTGGTCAGTCTAGCTGGTCAGTCTAGCTGGTAAGACTAGCTGGTCAGTCTAGCTGGTCAGACTTGCTGGTCAGTCTACTTGGTCAGTCTAGCTGGTCAGTCTAGCTGGTCAGTCTAGCTGGTCAGTCTACCTGTATGTAGAAGGTTCTGCTCTGTCTTCTCTTATGGTCAGTCTAGCTGGTCAGTCTAGCTGGTCTTTCTAGCTGGACAGTCTAGCTGGGCAGTCTACCTGGTCAGTCTATCTGGTCAGTCTAGCTGGTCAGTCTAGCTGGTCAGTCTAGCTGGGCAGACTAGCTGGTCAGTCTACCTGGTCAGTCTAGCTGGTCAGTCTAGCTGGTCAGTTTAGCTGGGCAGTCTACCTGGTCAGTCTAGCTGGTCAGTCTACCTGGTCAGTCTATCTGGTCAGTCTAGCTGGTCAGTCTACCTGGTCAGTCTAGCTGGTCAGTCTATCTGGTCAGTCTAGCTGGTCAGTCTACCTGGTCAGTCTAGCTGGTCAGTCTAGCTGGTCAGTCTAGCTGGTAAGACTAGCTGGTCAGTCTACCTGTATGGAGGAGGTTCTGCTCAGTCTTCTCTTATGGTCAGTCTAGCTGGTCAGTCTAGCTGGTCAGTCTAGCTGTATGGAGAAGGTTCTGCTCAGTCTTCTCTTATGGGCAGTCTACCTGGTCAGTCTACCTGGTCAATCTAGCTGGTCAGTCTACTTGGTCAGTCTAGCTGGTCAGTCTACTTGGTCAGTCTAGCTGGTCAGTCTAGCTGGTAAGACTAGCTGGTCAGTCTAGCTGGTCAGTCTAGCTGGTAATACTAGCTGGTCAGACTAGCTGGTCAGTCTACTTGGTCAGTCTAGCTGGTCAGTCTAGCTGGTCAGTCTAGCTGGTCAGTCTACCTGTATGTAGAAGGTTCTGATTCTGTATTCTCTTATGGTCAGTCTAGCTGGTCAGTCTAGCTGGTCTTTCTAGCTGGACAGTCTAGCTGGGCAGTCTACCTGGTCAGTCTAGCTGGTCAGTCTAGCTGGTCAGTCTAGCTGGTCAGTCTAGCTGGTCAGTCTACCTGGTCAGTTTAGCTGGGCAGTCTACCTGGTTAGTCTAGCTGGTCAGTCTATCTGGTCAGTCTAGCTGGTCAGTCTAGCTGGTCAGTCTAGCTGGTCAGTCTAGCTGGTCAGTCTAGCTGGTCAGTCTAGCTGGTCAGTCTAGCTGGTCAGTCTAGCTGGTCAGTCTAGCTGGTCAGTCTACCTGTATGGAGGAGGTTCTGCTCAGTCTTCTCTTATGGTCAGTCTAGCTGGTCAGTCTAGCTGGTCAGTCTAGCTGGTCAGTCTAGCTGTATGGAGAAGGTTCTGCTCAGTCTTCTCTTATGTGCAGTCTACCTGGTCAGTCTACCTGGTCAATCTAGCTGGTCAGTCTACTTGGTCATTCTAGCTGGTCAGTCTAGCTGGTCAGTCTAGCTGGTAAGACTAGCTGGTCAGTCTAGCTGGTCAGTCTAGCTGGTAAGACTAGCTGGTCAGTCTAGCTGGTCAGTCTACCTGTATGTAGAAGGTTCTGCTTTGTCTTCTCTTATGGTCAGTCTAGCTGGTCAGTCTAGCTGGTCTTTCTAGCTGGGCAGTCTAGCTGGGCAGTCTACCTGGTCAGTCTAGCTGGACAGTCTAGCTGGTCAGTCTAGCTGGGCAGACTAGCTGGTCAGTCTAGCTGGTCAGTCTAGCTGGTCAGTCTACCTGGTCAGTTTAGTTGGGCAGTCTACCTGGTCAGTCTAGCTGGTCAGTCTACCTGGTCAGTCTAGCTGGTCAGTCTAGCTGGTCAGTCTAGCTGGGCAGTCTACCTGGTCAGTCTAGCTGGTCAGTCTATCTGGTCAGTCTAGCTGGTCAGTCTAGCTGGTCAGTCTACCTGGTCAGTCTAGCTGGTCAGTCTAGCTGGTCAGTCTAGCTGGTCAGTCTAGCGGGTCAGTCTAGCTGTATGGAGAAGGTTCTGCTCAGTCTTCTCTTATGGGCAGTCTACCTGGTCAGTCTACCTGGTCAATCTAGCTGGTCAGTCTACTTGGTCAGTCTAGCTGGTCAGTCTACTTGGTCAGTCTAGCTGGTCAGTCTAGCTGGTCAGTCTAGCTGGTAAGACTAGCTGGTCAGTCTAGCTGGTCAGACTAGCTGGTCAGTCTACTTGGTCAGTCTAGCTGGTCAGTCTAGCTGGTCAGTCTAGCTGGTCAGTCTAGCTGGGCAGTCTACCTGGTCAGTCTAGCTGGTCAGTCTAGCTGGTCAGTCTAGATGGTGAGACTAGCTGGTCTGTCTACCTGTATGGAGGAGGTTCTGCTCAGTCTTCTCTTATGGTCAGTCTAGCTGGTCAGTCTAGCTGGTCAGTCTAGCTGTATGGAGAAGGTACTGCTCTGTTTCAGCTGGTATGGTCAGTCTAGCTGTATGGAGAAGGTACTGCTCTGTTTCAGCTGGTATGGTCAGTCTAGCTGTATGGAGAAGGTACTGCTCTGTTTCAGCTGGTATGGTCAGTCTAGCTGTATGGAGAAGAAGGTACTGCTCTGTTTCAGCTGGTATGGTCAGTCTAGCTGTATGGAGGAGAAGGTACTGCTCTGTTTCAGCTGGTATGGTCAGTCTAGCTGTATGGAGGAGAAGGTACTGCTCTGTTTCAGCTGGTATGGTCAGTCTAGCTGTATGGAGGAGAAGGTACTGCTCTGTTTCAGCTGTTATGGTCAGTCTAGCGGTATGGAGAAGGTACTGCTCTGTTTTAGCTGTTATGGTCAGTCTAGCTGTATGGAGAAGGTACTGCTCTGTTTCAGCTGGTATGGTCAGTCTAGCTGTATGGAGAAGAAGGTACTGCTCTGTTTCAGCTGGTATGGTCAGTCTAGCTGTATGGAGGAGAAGGTACTGCTCTGTTTCAGCTGTTATGGTCAGTCTAGCTGTATGGAGAAGAAGGTACTGCTCTGTTTCAGCTGTTATGGTCAGTCTAGCTGTATGGAGGAGAAGGTACTGCTCTGTTTCAGCTGGTATGGTCAGTCTAGCTGTATGGAGAAGGTACTGCTCTGTTTCAGCTGTTATGGTCAGTCTAGCTGTATGGAGAAGAAGGTACTGCTCTGTTTCAGCTGGTATGGTCAGTCTAGCTGTATGGAGAAGGTACTGCTCTGTTTCAGCTGTTATGGTCAGTCTAGCTGTATGGAGAAGAAGGTACTGTTCTGTTTCAGCTGTTATGGTCAGTCTAGCTGTATGGAGAAGGTACTGCTCTGTTTCAGCTGTTATGGTCAGTCTAGCTGTATGGGGGAGAAGGTACTGCTCTGTTTCAGCTGTTATGGTCAGTCTAGCTGTATGGGGGAGAAGGTACTGCTCTGTTTCAGCTGTTATGGTCAGTCTAGCTGTATGGAGAAGGTACTGCTCTGTTTCAGCTGGTATGTTCAGTCTAGCTGTATGGAGAAGGTACTGCTCTGTTTCAGCTGGTATGGTCAGTCTAGCTGTATGGAGAAGAAGGTACTGCTCTTTTTCAGCTGTTATGGTCAGTCTAGCTGTATGGAGAAGGTACTGCTCTGTTTCAGCTGGTATGGTCAGTCTAGCTGTATGGAGAAGGTACTGCTCTGTTTCAGCTGTTATGGTCAGTCTAGCTGTATGGAGAAGGTACTGCTCTGTTTCAGCTGGTATGGTCAGTCTAGCTGTATGGAGAAGGTACTGCTCTGTTTCAGCTGGTATGGTCAGTCTAGCTGTATGGAGAAGGTACTGCTCTGTTTCAGCTGGTATGGTCAGTCTAGCTGTATGGAGAAGGTACTGCTCTGTTTCAGCTGTTATGGTCAGTCTAGCTGTATGGAGAAGGTACTGCTCTGTTTCAGCTGGTATGGTCAGTCTAGCTGTATGGAGGAGAAGGTACTGCTCTGTTTCAGCTGGTATGGTCAGTCTAGCTGTATGGAGAAGGTACTGCTCTGTTTCAGCTGGTATGGTCAGTCTAGCTGTATGGAGGAGAAGGTACTGCTCTGTTTCAGCTGGTATGGTCAGTCTAGCTGTATAGAAAAGAAGGTACTGCTCTGTTTCAGCTGGTATGGTCAGTCTAGCTGTATAGAGAAGAAGGTACTGCTCTGTTTCAGCTGTTATGGTCAGTCTAGCTGTATAGAAAAGAAGGTACTGCTCTGTTTCAGCTGGTATGGTCAGTCTAGCTGTATGGAGAAGAAGGTACTGCTCTGTTTCAGCTGGTATGGTCAGTCTAGCTGTATGGAGAAGAAGGTACTGCTCTGTTTCAGCTGTTATGGACAGTCTAGCTGTATGGAGAAGAAGGTACTGCTCTGTTTCAGCTGGTATGGTCAGTCTAGCTGTATGGAGAAGGTACTGCTCTGTTTCAGCTGGTATGGTCAGTCTAGCTGTATAGAGAAGAAGGTACTGCTCTGTTTCAGCTGGTATGGTCAGTCTAGCTGTATAGAAAAGAAGGTACTGCTCTGTTTCAGCTGGTATGGTCAGTCTAGCTGTATGGAGAAGGTACTGCTCTGTTTCAGCTGGTATGGTCAGTCTAGCTGTATGGAGAAGGTACTGCTCTGTTTCAGCTGGTATGGTCAGTCTAGCTGTATGGAGGAGAAGGTACTGCTCTGTTTCAGCTGTTATGGTCAGTCTAGCTGTATGGAGAAGAAGGTACTGCTCTGTTTCAGCTGTTATGTTCAGTCTAGCTGTATGGAGGAGAAGGTACTGCTCTGTTTCAGCTGGTATGGTCAGTCTAGCTGTATGGAGAAGGTACTGCTCTGTTTCAGCTGTTATGGTCAGTCTAGCTGTATGGAGAAGAAGGTACTGTTCTGTTTCAGCTGTTATGGTCAGTCTAGCTGTATGGAGAAGGTACTGCTCTGTTTCAGCTGTTATGGTCAGTCTAGCTGTATGGGGGAGAAGGTACTGCTCTGTTTCAGCTGTTATGGTCAGTCTAGCTGTATGGAGAAGGTACTGCTCTGTTTCAGCTGGTATGGTCAGTCTAGCTGTATAGAGAAGAAGGTACTGCTCTGTTTCAGCTGGTATGGTCAGTCTAGCTGTATAGAAAAGAAGGTACTGCTCTGTTTCAGCTGGTATGGTCAGTCTAGCTGTATGGAGAAGGTACTGCTCTGTTTCAGCTGGTATGGTCAGTCTAGCTGTATGGAGAAGGTACTGCTCTGTTTCAGCTGGTTTGGTCAGTCTAGCTGTATGGAGAAGGTACTGCTCTGTTTCAGCTGTTATGGTCTTGTTCTTATATAAACAATTGAAATGTTTGAATCTGTTGTCGATTCAAATAAAGTGTGTGTGTGTGTGCGTGTGCGTGTGCGTGTGCGTGTGTGTGTGTGTCCTACCGGAGATGACGGAGTCATTCCAGCGGTCAGGGTCGTTGTAGAACTCGTCTAGACGTCTGTTCTCCTTGTTCTCGTCTGATTCCTTCTCTCTCTCCTTCTCCCTCTCCATCCCTCCGGTTGGGACTTTCTCCACGCTGGCTGTACGCCACAGACGATTGTCGGACCGACGCTTCGGAGAAGAGCTCATTTCCTTCGGTTGGAAACTGGAGGACGACAGAGCAGATAAACTCAGCAATAAAAGAAACGTCCTCTCACTGTCAACTGCGTTAATTTTCAGCAAACTTAACATGTGTAAATATTTGTATGAACATAACAAGATTCAACAACTGTGACATAAACTGAACAAGTTCCACAGACATGTGACTAACAGAAATGGAATAATGTGACTCTGAACAAAGGGGGGGTAAAAATCAAAAGTAACAGTCAGTATCTGGTGTGGCCACCAGCTGCATTAAGTACTGCAGTGCATCTCCTCCTCGTGGACTGCACCAGATTTCACAGTTCTTGCTGTGAGATGTTACCCCACTCTTCCACCAAGGCACCTGCAAGTTCCCAGACATTTCTGGGTGGAATGGCCTTAGCACTCACCCTCCGATCCAACAGGTCCCAGACGTGCTCAATGGGATTGAGATCCAGGCTCTTCACTGGCCATGGCAGAACACTGACATTCCTGTCTTGCAGGAAATCACGCACAGAACGAGCAGTATGGCTGGTGGCATTGTCATGCTGGAGGGTCATGTCAGGATGAGCCTGCAGGAAGGGTACCACATGAGGGAGGAGGACTTCTTCCCTGTAACGCACAGCGTTGAGATTGCCTGCAATGACAACAAGCTCAGTCCGATGATGCTGTGACACACCGCCCCAGACCATGACAGACCCTCCACCTCCAAATCGATCCCTTTCCAGAGTACAGGTCTCGGTGTAACGCTCCTTCCTTTGACGATAAACGCGAATCCAACCATCACCCCTGGTGGGACAAAACCGCAACTCGTCAGTGAAAAGCACTTTTTGCCAGTCCTGTCTGGTCCAGCGAAGGTGGGGGGTTTGTGTCCATAGGCAACGTTGTTGCAGGTGATGTCTGGTGAGGACCTGCCTCAGTCTAGCCTTTCTCAGCCTATTGCGGACAGTCTGAGCACTGATGGAGGGATTGTGCGTTCCTGGTGTAACTCGGGCAGTTGTTGTTGCCATCCTGTACCTGTCCCGAAGGTGTGATGTTCGGATGTACCGATCCTGTGCAGGTGTTGTTACACATGGTTTGCCACCACGAGGACGAACAGCTGTCCGTCCTGTCTCCCTGTAGCGCTGTCTTAGGCGTGTCACAGTACGGACATTGCAATTTATTGCCCTGGCCAAATCTGCAGTTTTGGTGTTTTTCAGTGTCAGTAGAAAGGCCTCTTTAGTGTCCTAAGTTTTCATAATTGTGATCTTAATTGCCTACCGTCTGTAAGCTGTTAGTGTCTTAATGACCGTTCCACAGATGCATTTTCATTAATTGTTTGTGGTTCATTGAAAAATCACGGGAAACGGTGTTTAAACCCTTTACAATGAAGATCTGTGAAGTTATTTGGATTTTTACGAATTATCTTTGAAAGACAATGTCCTGAAAAAGGGATGTTTCTTTTTTTTGCTGAGTTTAGATAGCTTCAAATAAAAGAGGGCATTTATCTGGTAACTGGGGTGCTAACAACAATCCCTGACCGTAGTGCCCTTCACCAAGGCACGTAACTCACATTCCTCTACCTGTCTGTGCTTGGTTATTAATTGATTGAAGGAGTGTTTTCCTAGCCACTCTAATTATGTCTCTGCATTTCTAGCTCTTTGAGGTTTTAGGCTGGGGTATCTGTAAAGCTCTTTGGGGTTTTAGGCTGGGGTATCTGTAAAGCTCTTTGGGGTTTTAGGCTGGGGTATCTGTAAAGCTCTTTGGGGTTTTAGGCTGGGGTATCTGTAAAGCTCTGGGGTTTTAGACTGGGTATCTGTAAAGCACTTTGGGGTTTTAGACTGGGTATCTGTAAAGCTCTTTGGGGTTTTAGGCTGGGTATCTGTAAAGCTCTTTGGGGTTTTAGCCTGGGTATCTGTAAAGCTCTTTGGGGTTTTAGGCCTGGGTATCTGTAAAGCTCTTTGGGGTTTTACGCTGGGGTATCTGTAAAGCTCTTTGTGGTTTTAGGCTGGGGTATCTGTAAAGCTCTTTGGGGTTTTAGGCTGGGTATCTGTAAAGCTCTTTGTGGTTTTAGGCTGGGTATCTGTAAAGCTCTTTGGGGTTTTAGGCTGGGTATCTGTAAAGCTCTTTGGGGTTTTAGCCTGGGGTATCTGTAAAGCACTTTGTAAAATGCATTTGATTGACTGTTTGATGAATTGACAAATTGACAGATTGACTGATTGCTTGAATGCTTGATGTCCTAGCTACCTGCCCTGTCTGTGTTTGGTAATTTATTGATTTGTTGATTGGTTGATTGGTGTCCTACCTGTGATGTCTGTGTTTGATAATTAATTGATTGATTGGTTGATTGGTGTCCTACCTGTGCTGTCTGTGTTTGGTAATTGCTTGATTGGTTGATTGGGGACCTACCTGTGCTGTCTGTGTTTGGTAATTGATTGATTGATTGGTGTCCTACCTGTGCTGTCTGTGTTTGGTGGCCAGGGCCCGATGTAGCTCCTCTATAATACAGCTGGGGGGCGGTGGGGGTCGCAGCGGCCCCAGGTGAGGGGAACCGGTAGGGGTGGAGATCCGTCCTCGCAGCAAGGAACCCTGGGTAGTCCTGGGCAACGTGAAGTTCCTGGGTAGAGTGGCTGGAGACTTCTTCCTCTCTAGGTTAGGATCCGACTTAGGGAAGGGGTGAGGACCTGTAGTGAGGGGAAGAATAATATAATGTTAATATTAGTTAATGTAATGGTGAACGTCCTGGGTAGAGTGGCTGGAGATCTCTTCCTCTCTAGATTAGGATCCATTGAGAGGGGAACAGTAATGTCATGGTAATGTTAATACACCCGCAATGGTGAAGTTCCTGGGTGATCTTCTTCACGGGATACGGTGAGGATGTGTTATCAGACATAGAGTTACTTATAAGATATAAGGTCAGAGAGTTTCTAACCCAGAGGTGCAACATCACAAGACTTCTGGGAAGACTTGCGAAACACACCAAACAGACCAGGCCCGGGTTGGAGAAGTAAACAAGAGAAGTGAAAAATTCTTCCTTAGTTCATTTTCTCGAAACCTAAAGGTACGACCTAAATTGGAGCCAACGTCTGAAGTAGTTGAACATGGTTTTACTCCAACCTCGTGAGACTGACATGTTTTCATGTTCATCAAAAACATCTTCATATCGAAGGAGTGCCTTTGATTTGACGGCCTGCACATGCGCAGTTCGACGCAAGACGACCCTTAGACCCGATGAAAGGACATGGCCTATAAGTGTGTCCGGGATTTGTTTTGGAGAAGCAGCTTCTGCCTGTCTTCATACTGTACTGTCGTTGATACTATGATGGTCTGTTACAGTGTCTGCCTGTCTTCATACGGCACTGTCGTTGATACTATGACGACCGCCTGTCAGCCCAAGTGTGACGTCTAGTTCACTGACCATCTTAAGGATCGGAACCTTTTTTTTCAATTTTCTCCTAAAATGACATACCCAAATCTAACTGCCTGTAGCTCAGGACCTGATGCAAGGATATGCATATTCTTGGTACCATTTTGAAAGGAAATCATTTGAAGTTTATGGAAATGTGAAATTTTATTTCACCTTTTTTCAACCAGGTAGGCCAGTTGAGAACAAGTTCTGCGACCTGATGACTTGGCCAAAATAGAGCAAAGCAGTGCGACACAAGCAACACAGAGTTACACATGGGATAAACAAATGTGCAGACAATAGAAAAGTCTACATACAGTGTGTGCAATGTAGTAAGATTAGGGAGGTAAGACAATAAATAGGCCATAGTGGCGAAGTAATTACAATTTAACAATTAAACACTGGAGTGATAGATGTGCAGAAGATGAATGTGCAAGTAGAAATACTGGGGTGCAAA
>NW_024058398.1:17500-56343 GCF_016432855.1 Salvelinus namaycush | reverse complement strand
GTTCTGGGAGATTCATGTATACTAGGATATTGGTTCCTCAGTATGGCTGAGGGTTCTGGGAGATTCATGTATACTATGATATTTGGTTTCCCTCCAGTATGGCTGAGGGTTCTGGAGATTCATGTATACTAGGATATTGCATTGGTTTCCCTCCAGTATGGCTGAGGGTTCTGGGAGATTCATGTATACTAGGTATTGGTTTCCCTCCAGTATGGCTGAGGGTTCTGGGAGAGTCATGTATACTAGGATATTGCATTGGTTTCCCTCCAGTATGGCTGAGGGTTCTGGGAGATTCATGTATACTATGATATTGCATTGGTTTCCCTCCAGTATGGCTGAGGGTTCTGGGAGATTCATGTATACTAGGATATTGGTTTCCCTCCAGTATGGCTGAGGGTTCTGGGAGATTCATGTATACTATTGATATGGTTTCCCTCCAGTATGGCTGAGGGTTCTGGGAGATTCATGTATACTAGGATATTGCATTGGTTTCCCTCCAGTATGGCTGAGGGTTCTGGGAGATTCATGTATACTAGGATATTGCATTGGTTTCCCTCCAGTATGGCTGAGGGTTCTGGGAGATTCATGTATACTAGGATATTGCATTGGTTTCCCTCCAGTATGGCTGAGGGTTCTGGGAGATTCATGTATACTAGGATATTGCATTGGTTTCCCTCCAGTATGGCTGAGGGTTCTGGGAGATTCATGTATACTAGGATATTGCATTGGTTTCCCTCCAGTATGGCTGAGGGTTCTGGGAGATTCATGTATACTAGGATATTGGTTTCCCTCCAGTATGGCTGAGGGTTCTGGGAGATTCATGTATACTAGGATATTGCATTGGTTTCCCTCCAGTATGGCTGAGGGTTCTGGGAGATTCATGTATACTAGGATATTGCATTGGTTTCCCTCCAGTATGGCTGAGGGTTCTGGGAGATTCATGTATACTAGGATATTGCATTGGTTTCCCTCCAGTATGGCTGAGGGTTCTGGGAGATTCATGTATACTAGGATATTGGTTTCCCTCCAGTATGGCTGAGGGTTCTGGGAGATTCATGTATACTAGGATATTGCATTGGTTTCCCTCCAGTATGGCTGAGGGTTCTGGGAGATTCATGTATACTAGGATATTGCATTGGTTTCCCTCCAGTATGGCTGAGGGTTCTGGGAGATTCATGTATACTAGGATATTGCATTGGTTTCCCTCCAGTATGGCTGAGGGTTCTGGGAGATTCATGTATACTAGGATATTGCATTGGTTTCCCTCCAGTATGGCTGAGGTTCTGGGAGATTCATGTATACTAGGATATTGGTTTCCCTCCAGTATGGCTGAGGGTTCTGGGAGATTCATGTATACTAGGATATTGCATTGTTTCCCTCCAGTATGGCTGAGGGTTCTGGGAGATTCATGTATACTAGGATATTGCATTGGTTTCCCTCCAGTATGGCTGAGGGTTCTGGGAGATTCATGTATACTAGGATATTGCATTGGTTTCCCTCCAGTATGGCTGAGGGTTCTGGGAGATTCATGTATACTAGGATATTGCATTGGTTTCCCTCCAGTATGGCTGAGGGTTCTGGGAGATTCATGTATACTAGGATATTGCATTGGTTTCCCTCCAGTATGGCTGAGGGTTCTGGGAGATTCATGTATACTAGGATATTGCATTGGTTTCCCTCCAGTATGGCTGAGGGTTCTGGGAGATTCATGTATACTAGGATATTGCATTGGTTTCCCTCCAGTATGGCTGAGGGTTCTGGGAGATTCATGTATACTAGGATATTGGTTTCCCTCCAGTATGGCTGAGGGTTCTGGGAGATTCATGTATACTAGGATATTGGGTTCCCTCCAGTATGGCTGAGGGTTCTGGGAGAGTCATGTATACTAGGATATTGCATTGGTTTCCCTCCAGTATGGCTGAGGGTTCTGGGAGATTCATGTATACTATGATATTGCATTGGTTTCCCTCCAGTATGGCTGAGGGTTCTGGGAGATTCATGTATACTAGGATATTGGTTTCCCTCCAGTATGGCTGAGGGTTCTGGGAGATTCATGTATACTAGGATATTGCATTGGTTTCCCTCCAGTATGGCTGAGGGTTCTGGGAGATTCATGTATACTAGGATATTGCATTGGTTTCCCTCCAGTATGGCTGAGGGTTCTGGGAGATTCATGTATACTATGATATTGCATTGGTTTCCCTCCAGTATGGCTGAGGGTTCTGGGAGATTCATTTATACTAGGATATTGCATTGGTTTTCCTCCAGTATGTCTGAGGGTTCTGGGAGATTCATGTATACTAGGATATTGCATTGGTTTCCCTCCAGTATGGCTGAGGGTTCTGGGAGATTCATGTATACTAGGATATTGGTTTCCCTCCAGTATGGCTGAGGGTTCTGGGAGATTCATGTATACTAGGATATTGCATTGGTTTCCCTCCAGTATGGCTGAGGGTTCTGGGAGATTCATGTATACTAGGATATTGCATTGGTTTCCCTCCAGTATGGCTGAGGGTTCTGGGAGATTCATGTATACTAGGATATTGCATTGGTTTCCCTCCAGTATGGCTGAGGGTTCTGGGAGATTCATGTATACTAGGATATTGGTTTCCCTCCAGTATGGCTGAGGGTTCTGGGAGATTCATGTATACTAGGATATTGGTTTCCCTCCAGTATGGCTGAGGGTTCTGGGAGATTCATGTATACTAGGATATTGGTTTCCCTCCAGTATGGCTGAGGGTTCTGGGAGAGTCATGTATACTAGGATATTGCATTGGTTTCCCTCCAGTATGGCTGAGGGTTCTGGGAGATTCATGTATACTATGATATTGCATTGGTTTCCCTCCAGTATGGCTGAGGGTTCTGGGAGATTCATGTATACTAGGATATTGCATTGGTTTCCCTCCAGTATGGCTGAGGGTTCTGGGAGATTCATGTATACTAGGATATTGCATTGGTTTCCCTCCAGTATGGCTGAGGGTTCTGGGAGATTCATGTATACTAGGATATTGGTTTCCCTCCAGTATGGCTGAGGGTTCTGGGAGAGATGTATACTAGGATATTGGTTTCCCTCCAGTATGGCTGAGGGTTCTGGGAGAGTCATGTATACTAGGATATTGCATTGGTTTCCCTCCAGTATGGCTGAGGGTTCTGGGAGATTCATGTATACTATGATATTGCATTGGTTTCCCTCCAGTATGGCTGAGGGTTCTGGGAGATTCATGTATACTAGGATATTGGTTTCCCTCCAGTATGGCTGAGGGTTCTGGGAGATTCATGTATACTATGATATTGGTTTCCCTCCAGTATGGCTGAGGGTTCTGGGAGATTCATGTATACTAGGATATTGCATTGGTTTCCCTCCAGTATGGCTGAGGGTTCTGGGAGATTCATGTATACTAGGATATTGCATTGGTTTCCCTCCAGTATGGCTGAGGGTTCTGGGAGATTCATGTATACTAGGATATTGGTTTCCCTCCAGTATGGCTGAGGGTTCTGGGAGATTCATGTATACTAGGATATTGGTTTCCCTCCAGTATGGCTGAGGGTTCTGGGAGATTCATGTATACTAGGATATTGGTTTCCCTCCAGTATGGCTGAGGGTTCTGGGAGATTCATGTATACTAGGATATTGCATTGGTTTCCCTCCAGTATGGCTGAGGGTTCTGGGAGATTCATGTATACTAGGATATTGCATTGGTTTCCCTCCAGTATGGCTGATCGTTCTGGGAGATTCATGTATACTAGGATATTGCATTGGTTTCCCTCCAGTATGGCTGAGGGTTCTGGGAGATTCATGTATACTAGGATATTGCATTGGTTTCCCTCCAGTATGGCTGAGGGTTCTGGGAGATTCATGTATACTAGGATATTGCATTGGTTTCCCTCCAGTATGGCTGAGGGTTCTGGGAGATTCATGTATACTAGGATATTGGTTTCCCTCCAGTATGGCTGAGGGTTCTGGGAGATTCATGTATACTAGGATATTGGTTTCCCTCCAGTATGGCTGAGGGTTCTGGGAGATTCATGTATACTAGGATATTGCATTGGTTTCCCTCCAGTATGGCTGAGGGTTCTGGGAGATTCGTGTATACTAGGATATTGGTTTCCCTCCAGTATGGCTGAGGGTTCTGGGAGATTCATGTATACTAGGATATTGCATTGGTTTCCCTCCAGTATGGCTGAGGGTTCTGGGAGATTCATGTATACTAGGATATTGGTTTCCCTCCAGTATGGCTGAGGGTTCTGGGAGATTCATGTATACTAGGATATTGCATTGGTTTCCCTCCAGTATGGCTGAGGGTTCTGGGAGATGCATGTATACTAGGATATTGGTTTCCCTCCAGTATGGCTGAGGGTTCTGGGAGATTCATGTATACTAGGATATTGGTTTCCCTCCAGTATGGCTGAGGGTTCTGGGAGATTCATGTATACTAGGATATTGCATTGGTTTCCCTCCAGTATGGCTGAGGGTTCTGGGAGATTCATGTATACCAGGATATTGGTTTCCCTCCAGTATGGCTGAGGGTTCTGGGAGATTCATGTATACTAGGATATTGCATTGGTTTCCCTCCAGTATGGCTGAGGGTTCTGGGAGATCCATGTATACTATGATATTGCATTGGTTACCCTCCAGTATGGCTGAGGGTTCTGGGAGATTAATTTATACTAGGATATTGCATTGGTTTTCCTCCAGTATGTCTGAGGGTTCTGGGAGATTCATGTATACTAGGATATTGCATTGGTTTCCCTCCAGTATGGCTGAGGGTTCTGGGAGATTCATGTATACTAGGATATTGGTTTCCCTCCAGTATGGCTGAGGGTTCTGGGAGATTCATGTATACTAGGATATTGCATTGGTTTCCCTCCAGTATGGCTGAGGGTTCTGGGAGATTCATGTATACTAGGATATTGCATTGGTTTCCCTCCAGTATGGCTGAGGGTTCTGGGAGATTCATGTATACTAGGATATTGCATTGGTTTCCCTCCAGTATGGCTGAGGGTTCTGGGAGATTCATGTATACTAGGATATTGCATTGGTTTCCCTCCAGTATGGCTGAGGGTTCTGGGAGATTCATGTATACTAGGATATTGGTTTCCCTCCAGTATGGCTGAGGGTTCTGGGAGAGTCATGTATACTAGGATATTGGTTTCCCTCCAGTATGGCTGAGGGTTCTGGGAGAGTCATGTATACTAGGATATTGCATTGGTTTCCCTCCAGTATGGCTGAGGGTTCTGGGAGATTCATGTATACTATGATATTGCATTGGTTTCCCTCCAGTATGGCTGAGGGTTCTGGGAGATTCATGTATACTAGGATATTGGTTTCCCTCCAGTATGGCTGAGGGTTCTGGGAGATTCATGTATACTATGATATTGGTTTCCCTCCAGTATGGCTGAGGGTTCTGGGAGATTCATGTATACTAGGATATTGCATTGGTTTCCCTCCAGTATGGCTGAGGGTTCTGGGAGATTCATGTATACTAGGATATTGCATTGGTTTCCCTCCAGTATGGCTGAGGGTTCTGGGAGATTCATGTATACTAGGATATTGGTTTCCCTCCAGTATGGCTGAGGGTTCTGGGAGATTCATGTATACTAGGATATTGGTTTCCCTCCAGTATGGCTGAGGGTTCTGGGAGATTCATGTATACTAGGATATTGGTTTCCCTCCAGTATGGCTGAGGGTTCTGGGAGATTCATGTATACTAGGATATTGCATTGGTTTCCCTCCAGTATGGCTGAGGGTTCTGGGAGATTCATGTATACTAGGATATTGCATTGGTTTCCCTCCAGTATGGCTGAGGGTTCTGGGAGATTCATGTATACTAGGATATTGCATTGGTTTCCCTCCAGTATGGCTGAGGGTTCTGGGAGATTCATGTATACTAGGATATTGCATTGGTTTCCCTCCAGTATGGCTGAGGGTTCTGGGAGATTCATGTATACTAGGATATTGCATTGGTTTCCCTCCAGTATGGCTGAGGGTTCTGGGAGATTCATGTATACTAGGATATTGGTTTCCCTCCAGTATGGCTGAGGGTTCTGGGAGATTCATGTATACTAGGATATTGGTTTCCCTCCAGTATGGCTGAGGGTTCTGGGAGATTCATGTATACTAGGATATTGCATTGGTTTCCCTCCAGTATGGCTGAGGGTTCTGGGAGATTCGTGTATACTAGGATATTGGTTTCCCTCCAGTATGGCTGAGGGTTCTGGGAGATTCATGTATACTAGGATATTGCATTGGTTTCCCTCCAGTATGGCTGAGGGTTCAGGGAGATTCATGTATACTAGGATATTGGTTTCCCTCCAGTATGGCTGAGGGTTCTGGGAGATTCATGTATACTAGGATATTGCATTGGTTTCCCTCCAGTATGGCTGAGGGTTCTGGGAGATGCATGTATACTAGGATATTGGTTTCCCTCCAGTATGGCTGAGGGTTCTGGGAGATTCATGTATACTAGGATATTGGTTTCCCTCCAGTATGGCTGAGGGTTCTGGGAGATTCATGTATACTAGGATATTGCATTGGTTTCCCTCCAGTATGGCTGAGGGTTCTGGGAGATTCATGTATACCAGGATATTGGTTTCCCTCCAGTATGGCTGAGGGTTCTGGGAGATTCATGTATACTAGGATATTGCATTGGTTTCCCTCCAGTATGGCTGAGGGTTCTGGGAGATCCATGTATACTAGGATATTGCATTGGTTTCCCTCCAGTATGGCTGAGGGTTCTGGGAGATTCATGTATACTAGGATATTGGTTTCCCTCCAGTATGGCTGAGGGTTCTGGGAGATTCATGTATACTAGGATATTGCATTGGTTTCCCTCCAGTATGGCTGAGGGTTCTGGGAGATTCATGTATACTAGGATATTGGTTTCCCTCCAGTATGGCTGAGGGTTCTGGGAGATTCATGTATACTAGGATATTGGTTTCCCTCCAGTATGGCTGAGGGTTCTGGGAGATTCATGTATACTAGGATATTGCCCTTTCAGACAGAGGTGAGGATTATAACTATTGATAACTCTAATGGTAATAGGGCTGTAGGAGCTCTCTCCCGTTAACAGATTCCTGCTGATTGACCTCTATAACCAGTTAAAGTGGTGCATAAGAGGAGGAAACAAGTGTTTCCTCCGGGAATCCACTCCAAGAGGTACAGAGACAGGTGAAATAACAGAGAAAAAAGCTGAGATACCAGTACAAGGAGGAGGTTCAACAGAGAGACTCTCGGTCTGCCTGGATAGGCGTTAAGAATATGGCAAATGCCCCCTTCAAGGAGAGGTAAGGTCTCAAACTCTGCCCGGACGAGAGCGCCTCTCTACAGCCAATGAACTGAATGAGTTATTCACCCGCTTTGAAGCATGGCGTGGCCCCGCTCCCTCGGCCTGTCCGGAGGAGGATATCGTGGCAACCGAGAATGCGCTTGTCCTCAATGAGGAAGTTGTACAATGAGTGTTCAAAAACACTGGAGCAAGAAAAGACAGTTGGGGGCCTAATAACATAAGTGACCGTGTCTTGAAACAGTGTACCACTCAGTGGAGAGGTGTCTTCTGCTCTCTCTTCCAGCGGTCCCTGGATACATTGGAAATTCCATCTCTAAGGAAAACATCTAGTGTTGCATCTGTCCCAAAATCCTCTCATCCATCTGCATCAAATGACTACAGACCGGTCTCATCCATCTGCATCAAATGACTACAGACCGGTCTCATCCATCTGCATCAAATGACTACAGACCGGTCTCATCCATCTGCATCAAATGACTACAGACCGGTCTCATCCATCTGCATCAAATGACTAATGACTCTCTTACCTCTCTCTTGATTAAATTTCTTGCAAAGATCATTAAGGCATGCATCATCAACACCACCAGACACCTTCTTGACCCCTTCCAATTTGCATACCGGTCGGAGAGAGGAACAGATGATGCATTAATTCTAGTGTACATGCATTTGGAGGGCAGTAAAACCGATGTGCAGATCATGTTGGCAGATTTCTCCTCAGAATTTAACACAATCAATCCGTTGGCCCTCCCGGACAGACTTCGGACTTGATGCTTATCACATGGATCACCAACTTCCTAACTGATAGGTCTCAGCAGGTACGAGTTGGCAACACACTCTCTGAGGTGCGCACTGCTTCAGTTGGAACCCCACAGTGTTCTTTCACCAGTACTATACATACTGTATATAGACAGCTGCCGGAGCCGGTTCCCAGGGCGACACCTGATCAAATACGCTGACGATGCTGCTTTGGTCAGTCTTCTCGAAAGGGATGAGATGGAGCCCGGACCGGCTCTGAATGATTTTGCTGTCTGGTGTGAGGCATCCCATCTACAATGAAATACATAAAAAACAAAGGATCTGGTGATTGACTTTGGAAGGAACACTACCATGCACTAAATGCGATCCACCGCATTCAACCATGGAAAGAGTACTGGAAATATGGCTGAATTTAAACAGTGTAGTTATTCCGCCCACTCACCTGATTATAGACCTCACCTGATTATAGACCTCACCTGATTCTCTATAGACTTCACCTGATTCTCTATAGACGTCACCTGATTCTCTATAGACCTCACCTGATTATAGACCTCACCTGATTCTCTATAGACTTCACCTGATTCTCTATAGACCTCACCTGATTCTCTATAGACGTCACCTGATTCTCTATAGACCTCACCTGATTATAGACCTCACCTGATTCTCTATAGACTTCACCTGATTCTCTATAGACCTCACCTGATTCTCTATAGACCTCACCTGATTCTCTATAGACGTCACCTGATTCTCTATAGACCTCACCTGATTATAGACCTCACCTGATTCTCTATAGACTTCACCTGATTCTCTATAGACCTCACCTGATTCTCTATAGACCTCACCTGATTCTCTATAGACCTCACCTGATTCTCTATAGACCTCACCTGATTCTCTATAGACCTCACCTGATTCTCTATAGACGTCACCTGATTCTCTATAGACCTCACCTGATTCTCTATAGACCTCACCTGATTCTCTATAGACCTCACCTGATTCTCTATAGACCTCACCTGATTCTCTATAGACCTCACCTGATTCTCTATAGACTTCACCTGATTCTCTATAGACCTCACCTGATTCTCTATAGACGTCACCTGATTCTCTATAGACCTCACCTGATTCTCTATAGACCTCACCTGATTCTCTATAGACCTGATTCTCTATAGACTTCACCTGATTATAGACCTAACCTGATTCTCTATAGACGTCACCTGATTCTCTATAGACTTCACCTGATTCTCTATAGACCTCACCTGATTCTCTATAGACCTCACCTGATTCTCTATAGACCTCACCTGATTCTCTATAGACCTCACCTGATTCTCTATAGACCTGATTCTCTATAGACTTCACCTGATTATAGACCTAACCTGATTCTCTATAGACGTCACCTGATTCTCTATAGACTTCACCTGATTCTCTATAGACCTCACCTGATTCTCTATAGACCTCACCTGATTCTCTATAGACCTCACCTGATTCTCTATAGACCTCACCTGATTCTCTATAGACCTCACCTGATTCTCTATAGACCTCACCTGATTCTCTATAGACCTCACCTGATTCTCTATAGACCTCACCTGATTCTCTATGGACTTCACCTGATTCTCTATAGACCTCACCTGATTCTCTATAGACCTCACCTGATTCTCTATAGACCTCACCTGATTCTCTATAGACCTCACCTGATTCTCTATAGACCTCACCTGATTCTCTATAGACGTCACCTGATTCTCTATAGACTTCACCTGATTCTCTATAGACCTAACCTGATTCTCTATAGACCTCACCTGATTCTCTATAGACCTCACTTGATTCTCTATAGACCTCACCTGGTTCTCCATAGACCTCACCTGATTCTCTATAGACCTCACCTGATTCTCTATAGACCTCACCTGGTTCTCTATAGACCTCACCTGATTCTCTATAGACCTGATTCTCTATAGACCTCACCTGATTCTCTATAGACCTCACCTGATTCTCTATAGACCTCACCTGATTCTCTATGGACTTCACCTGATTCTCTATAGACCTCACCTGATTCTCTATAAACCTGATTCTCTATAGACCTCACCTGGTTCTCTATAGACCTCACCTGATTCTCTATAAACCTGATACTCTATAGACCTCACCTGATTCTCTATAGACCTCACCTGATTCTCTATCAACCTGATTCTCTATAGACCTCACCTGATTCTCTATAAACCTGATTCTCTATAGACCTCACCTGATTCTCTATAGACCTCACCTGATTCTCTATAGACCTCACCTGGTTTTCTATAGACCTCGCCTGGTTCTCTATAGACCTCACCTGGTTCTCTATAGACCTCACCTGTTTAAACAGTATTATGTTCCACCATGTCCCCATCTCCCAGACTGCAGCACCAAAGTGTTAATACACCCAGCGATGAAAGGAGAGTGTGAAAGTAGGAGAGTGTGAAAGTAGGAGAGTGTGTCATCTCATCCTGTCCTGTCTGTCAGGGAGCAGCAGATGAGGAGGGGAGAGGAGAGATCAGCAAGAGGTTCTGTGTACACAGGTGATTACAGGTGATTACCCAATCAGCAGGTCCTCTGTGAACGGCCGGGGCCAGCGACAGGACACGTCAATCACTCCGCATCACAGAACCTAGGCTGAGTCCTTATTCCCTTTATAGTGAATAGGGTGCCATTTGGGACAAATAATATTTTATGCTTCAAATACTGACAGATTACGGACTGAATTCTACTCCTACACAGATTGCATATCCTCACTTGCAGTCAGTGCCGTTTAAGAAGAGGGAGGACAATTGTTTATTTCTGTTACAGCATACGGGATGACTGTCATTCATATTCCATCCACCCAGTTCAATGTAACAGTGATAGGTTTAGGCTACTGCATGATACTCAAATGTTTCCCTATATCCATCATGAGGTTGCTACAACCTAACCTATGAATGACTGTTTACAACGTAGATGCAAAGGTTGAGAGAAATTTGAGTAATCAAGGTGACAGACAGTGAAACATTCAGGACCACCTTGCACACTCTTTGGCTGCATCTAGCTGATCTAGGGTGTAATCATTAGTCCAACTGTTGCAAACTTAAGTTTCTATTGGACAAATTCAGGTACAGTTGAAGACGGAAGTTTACATACTCCCAAGCCAAAAACATTTAAACTCAGTTTTTCACAATTCCTGACGTTTAATCCTAGTAAAAATTCCCTGTCTTAGGTCAGTTAGGATCATCACTTTATTTTAAGAATGTGAAATGTCAGAATAATAGTGGAGAGAATGATTTATTTGTCACGTACGTTGTTGTAAGAATCGGACCAAAATGCAGCGTGGTTTGGGTTCATCATCTTTTATTATGAGAACCGGCACAAAAACAATACAGAGCAAAGAAACGAACGTGCAGCTTTGTCGGCAACAATACAAGAACAAGATCCCACAACCAACAGGTGGGAAAAAGCTGCCTAAGTATGATCCCCAATCAGAGACAACGATAGACAGCTGCCAGGCCAACCTAGAAATAAAGAAACTAGAATGCCCACCCTAGTCACACCCTGACCTAACCAACATAGAGAATAAAGGATCTCTAAGGTCTGAGCGTGACATTATTTCAGCTTTTATTTCTTTCATCACATTCCCAGTGGGTCAGAAGTTAACATACACTAATTTAGTATTTGGTAGCAATGCCTTTAAATTGTTTAACTTGGGTCAAATGTTTCGGGTAGCCTTCCACAAGATTCCTACAATAAGTTGGGTGAATTTTTGGCCCATTTCTCCTGACAGAGCTGGTGTAACTGAGTCAGGTTTGTAGGCCTTCTTGCTCGCACACACTTTTTTCAGTTTTGCCCACAAATTTTCTATAGGATTGAGGTCAGGGCTTTGTGATGGCCACTTCAATACCTTGACTTTGTTGTCCTTAAGCCATTTTGCCACAACTTTGGAAGTATGCTTGGGGTCATTGTCCATTTGGAAGACCCATTTGCGACCAAGCTTCAACTTTCTGACTGATGTCTTGAGATGTTGCTTCAATATATCCACATCATTTTTTTCCCCTCATGATGCCATCTATTTTGTACCTGTGGATGTATTTCAAGGCCTACCTTCAAACTCAGTGCCTCTTTGCTTGACATCATTGGAAAATCAAAAGAAATCAGCCAAGAACTCAGAAAAAAAATTGTAGACCTGCACAAGTCTGGTTCATCCTTGGGAGCAATTTCCAAATGCCTGAAGGCACCACGTTCATCTGTACAAACAATAATACGCAAGTATAAACACCATGGCACCACGCAGCCATCACACCGCTCAGGAAGGAGACGCGTTTTGTCTCCTAGAGATGAATGTACTTTGGTGTGAAAAGTGCAAATCAATCCCAGAACAACAGCAAAGGACCTTGTGAAGATGCCGGAGGAAATAGATACAAAAGTATCTACATTCACAGTAAAACGAGTCCTATATCGACATAACCTGAAAGGCCGCTCAGCAAGGAAGAAACCACTGCTCCAAAACCTCCATAAAAAAGCCAGACTACGGTTTGCAACTGCACATTATGGACAAAGATCACACTTTTTGGAGAAATGTCCTCTGGTCTGATTAAACAAAAATAGAACTGTTTAGCCATAATGACCATCGTTATGTTTGGAGGAAAAAGCCGAAGAACACCATCCCAACCGTGAAGCACGGGGGTGGCAGCATCATGTTGTGGGGGTGCTTTGCTGCAGGAGGGACTAGTGAACTTCACAAAAGAGATGGCATCATGATGGAGGAAAATTTATGTGTATATATTGAAGCAACATCTCAAGACATCAGTCAGAAAGTTCAATCTTGGTCACAAATGGGTCTTCCAAATGGACATTGATCCAACACATACTTCCAAAGTTGTGGCAAAATGGCTTATGGACAACAAACTCATGATATTGGAGTGGCCATCACAAAGCCCTGACCTCAATCCTATAGAAATATTTGTGGGCAGGACTGAAAAAGCGTGTGCGAGCAAGGAGGCCTACAAACCTGACTCAGTTACACCAGCTCTGTCAGGAGGGAATGGGCCAAAATTTACCCAACTTATTGTGGGAAGCTTGTGGAAGGCTTCCCGAAACGTGGACTGGCCTACCTGGTTAAATAAAGGTGAAATAAAAAAACACCATTTTTATAAATTCTTATTCGTATTTTTTTAACTGCTTTGTTGGTTAGGGGCTTGTAAGTAAGCATTTCACTGTAAGGTCTACAAGTGTTGTATTCGGTGCATGTGACTAATGACATTTTATTTGATGTTTCAGTGATACTTGCCTCAAAGCGAGCATAGAAGTAATTTAGCTCGTCTGGTAGGCTCGTGTCACTGGGCAGTTCTTGGCAGTACTTCCCTTTGTAGACTGTAACAGTTTGCAAGCCCTGCCACATTCAACGAGCGTCGGAGCCGGTGTAGTACGATTCGATCTTAGTCATGTAATGATGCTTTGCCTGTTTTGATGGTTGGTAAGAGGGCATAGCGGGATATCTTGTAAGCTTCTGGGTTAGAGTCGCGCTCCTTGAAAGCAGCAGCTCCACCCTTTAGCTCAGTGCGAACGTGCGGATGTGATATCAGACTTAACCTGTTAGTTATCTACTGGGGGTGATATCAAGAATACAGAATGAACCTATTGGTTATCGAAAGGGTGGTATCAGACTTAACCTGTTAGTTATCGAAAGGGTGGTATCAGACTTAACCTGTTAGTTATCGAAAGGGTGGTATCAGACTTAACCTGTTAGTTATCGAAAGGGTGGTAGTCGGGTGTGCTATTTACAGATTGGCTGTGTACAGGTGCAGTGATCGGTAAGCTGCTCAGACAGCTGGTGCTTAAAGTTAGAGAGGGAGATATAAGTCTCCAGCTTCAGTGATTTTTTCAGTTTGTTCCAGTCATTGGCAGCAGAGAACTTGAAGGAAAGGCGGCCAAAGGAAGTGTTGGCTTTGGGGGTGACCAGTGAGATATACCTGCTGGAGCGTGTGCTATGGGTGGGTGCTGTTATGGTGACCAGTGAGCTGAGATAAGGTGGGGCTTTACCTAGCATAGACTTATGGATGACCTGGAGCCAGTGGGTTTGGCGACGAAAATGAAGTGAGGACTTCATTATATAGTGGTGGGTAGTATATGGGGCTTAATTGACATAAGGGAATACAGACTTAACCTGTTGGTTATATAAAGAATTTGTGGATATACGGAGGCTTAAATACCCTGACCTAGTGAGATATACGTGTCTAGAAGGCCAGCATCCCGTAGTCGCCTCTTCACTGTTGACGTTGAGACTGGTGTTTTGTGGGTATTATTTAATGAAGCTGCGAGTAGAGGACTTGTGAGGTGTCTATTTCTCAAACTAGACACTCTGATGTACTTGTCCTCTTGCTCAGTTGTGCACCGGGGCCTCCCACTCCTCTTTCTATTCTGGTTAGAGACAGTTTGCGCTGTTCTGTGAATGGAGTAGTACACAGCGTTGTACGAGATCTTCAGTTTCTTGGCAATTTCTCACATGGAATAGCCGTCATTTGTCAGAACAAGAATATACTGACGAGTTTCAGAAGAAAGGTCTTTGTTTCTAACCATTTAGAGCCTGTAATCGAACCCAAAAAATGCTGATGCTCCAGATACTCAACTAGTCTAAAGAAGTCCAGTTTTTATTGCTAATTAGAGCAACAGTTTTCAGATGCGTTAACATAATTTCAAAAGGGTTTTCTAATGATCAATTAGCCTTTTAAAATCATAAACTTAGCTAACACAACGTGCCATTGTAGCACAGGAGTGATGGTTGCTGATAATGGGCCTCTGTACGCCTATGTAGATATTCCATTAAAAAATCTGCCTTTCCAGCTACAATAGTAATTTACAACATTATCAATGTCTACACTGTATTTCTGATCAATTTGATGTTATTTTAATGGACAAAAAATGTGCTTTTCTTTCAAAAACAAGGACATTTCTAAATGACCCCAAACTTTTGAACATTAGTGTATATGTGGGTATGTGTATGTATGTGTATATATAATATACACTGCTCAAAGAAATAAAGGGAACACTTAAACAACACAATGTAACTCCAAGTCAATCACACTTCTGTGAAATCAAACTGTCCACTTAGGAAGTAACACTGATTGACAATAAATTTCACATGCTGTTGTGCAAATGGAATAGACAACAGGTGGAAATTATAGGCAATTAGCAAGACACCCCCAATAAAGGAGTGGTTCTGCAGGTGGTGACCACAGACCACTTCTCAGTTCCTATGCTTCCTGGCTGATGTTTTGGTCACTTTTGAATGCTGGCGGTGCTTTCACTCTAGTGGTAGCATGAGACGGAGTCTACAACCCACACAAGTGGCTCAGGTAGTGCAGCTCATCCAGGATGGCACATCAATGCGAGCTGTGGCAAGAAGGTTTGCTGTGTCTGTCAGCGTAGTGTCCAGAGCATGGAGGCGCTACCAGGAGACAGGCCAGTACATCAAGAGACGTGGAGGAGGCCGTAGGAGTGCAACAACCCAGCAGCAGGACCGCTACCTCCGCTTTTGTGCAAGGAGGAGCACTGCCAGAGCCCTGCAAAATGACCTCCAGCAGGCCACAAATGTGCATGTGTCTGCTCAAACGGTCAGAAACAGGCTCCATGAGGGTGGTATGAGGGCCCGACGTCCACAGGTGGGGGTTGTGCTTACAGCCCACACCGTGCAGGACGTTTGGCATTTGCCAGAGAACACCAAGATTGGCAAATTAGCCACTGGCGCCCTGTGCTCTTCACAGATGAAAGCAGGTTCACACTGAGCACATGTGACAGACGTGACAGAGTCTGGAGACGCCGTGGAGAACGTTCTGCTGCCTGCAACATCCTCCAGCATGACCGGTTTGGCGGTGGGTCAGTCATGGTGTGGGGTGGCATTTCTTTGGGGGGCCGCACAGCCCTCCATGTGCTCGCCAGAGGTAGCCTGACTGCCATTAGGTACCGAGATGAGATCCTCAGACCCCTTGTGAGACCATATGCTGGTGCGGTTGGCCCTGGGTTCCTCCTAATGCAAGACAATGCTAGACCTCATGTGGCTGGAGTGTGTCAGCAGTTCCTGCAAGAGGAAGGCATTGATGCTATGGACTGGCCCGCCCGTTCCCCAGACCTGAATCCAATTGAGCACATCTGGGACATCATGTCTCGCTCCATCCACCAACGCCACGTTGCACCACAGACTGTCCAGGAGTTGGCGGATGCTTTAGTCCAGGTCTGGGAGGAGATCCCTCAGGAGACCATCCGCCACCTCATCAGGAGCATGCCCAGGCGTTGTAGGGAGGTCATACAGGCACGTGGAGGCCACACACACTACTGAGCCTCATTTTGACTTGTTTTAAGGACATTACATCAAAGTTGGATCAGCCTGTAGTGTGGTTTTCCACTTTAATTTTGAGTGTGACTCCAAATCCAGACCTCCATGGGTTGATAAATTTGATTTCCATTGATAATTTTTGTGTGATTTTGTTGTCAGCACATTCAACGATGTAAAGAAAAAAGTATTTAATAAGAATATTTCATTCATTCAGATCTAGGATGTGTTATTTTAGTGTTCCCTTTATTTTTTTGAGCAGTGTATATATTTACCCCAAAAATATATGGGGAATTGGAAATAAGGCAGACAGTTACGTTGATGGAAGCAACAATCTATCCTCAATATTAAAGCTGACCCCCTAAAAAAGAAAAAGGCACTGTATTTCCTATGTAGTGCACTACTTTCAACCAGGGCCCATAGGACTGGTCAAATGTAGTGCACTACTTTCAACCAGGGCCCATAGGACTGGTCAAATGTAGTGCACTATATAGGGAATAGGGTGCCATTTGGGATGCACACTATGACAACAGAAAGGAGAAGTGAGCGTATTCCTCTCGACACGGTATTTTACAGGACATTTTAATTCGGTTCTAAATCCATGTACCATCTTAGTTTTCCTGTTATTGGCACCAGGCCTATAATAATGGAAGATTAAAACTCAATTTCATAGAGAAGGAAAATTACACATGAAAGAAAAGTTGTTTGACTTGTAACCATAGTGTATCCCTTTATGATGCTTTAAGTAACCCTTTCCTAAGGTTCTATAAAGCACCATTAATAAATGGTTCTATAAAGCACCAAAACATTGTTTTGGTCCTTTTCCCCTCCCTCCATCTGATTCTGACCTCATTCAGAGTATTATTCCTTAATAGGATGCTATCTGAAATGTTAGTAACATTTGGTCAAGCTATTTGGCATCCGAGGAATATATGAATGAGAGAGAGAGAGAGAGAGAGAGAGAGAGAGAGAGAGAGAGAGAGAGAGAGAGAGAGAGAGAGAGAGAGAGAGAGAGAGAGAGAGAGAGAGAGAGAGAGAGAGAGAGAGAGAGAGAGAGAGAGAGAGAGAGAGAGAGAGAGAGAGACAGAGACAGAGACAGAGACAGAGAGACAGACAGAGAGGGAGAGACAGAGAGACAGACAGAGAGGGAGAGACAGAGAGACAGACAGAGAGGGAGAGACAGAGAGACAGACAGAGAGGGAGAGACAGAGAGACAGACAGAGAGGGAGAGACAGCATTATTATTATTATCATTAACAGCAGACTCGTACATTTCCTCAATGAAAACAATGTACTGAGCAAATGTCAAATTGGCTTTTTACCAAATTACCGTACAACAGACCATGTATTCACCCTACACACCCTAATTGACAACCAAACAAACCAAAACAAAGGCAAAGTCTTCTCATGCTTTGTTGATTTCAAAAAAGCCTTCGACTCAATTTGGCATGAGGGTCTGCTATACAAATTGATGGAAAGTGGTGTTGGGGGTAAAACATACGACATTATAAAATCCATGTACACAAACAACAAGTGTGCGGTTAAAATTGGCAAAAAACACACACATTTCTTCACACAGGGTCGTGGGGTGAGACAGGGATGCAGCTTAAGCCCCACCCTCTTCAACATATATATCAACGAATTGGCGCGGGCACTAGAACAGTCTGCAGCACCCGGTCTCACCCTACTAGAATCCGAAGTCAAATGTCTACTGTTTGCTGATGATCTGGTGCTTCTGTCACCAACCAAGGAGGGCCTACAGCAGCACCTAGATCTTCTGCAGCACCTAGATCTTCTGCACAGATTCTGTCAGACCTGGGCCCTGACAGTAAATCTCAGTAAGACCAAAATAATGGTGTTCCAAAAATGGTCCAGTCGCCAGGACCACAAATACAAATTCCATCTAGACAACTTTTGCCCTAGAGCACACAAAAAAACTATACATACCTCGGCCTAAACATCAGCACCACAGGTAACTTCCACAAAGCTGTGAACGATCTGAGAGACAAGGCAAGAAGGGCCTTCTATGCCATCAAAAGGAACATAAATTTCAACATACCAATTAGGATCTGGCTAAAAATACTTGAATCAGTCATAGAGCCCATTGCCCTTTATGGTTGTGAGGTCTGGGGTCCGCTCACCAACCAAGATTTCACAAAATGGGACAAACACCAAATTGAGACTCTGCATGCAGAATTCTGCAAAAATATCCTCCGTGTACAACGTAGAACACCAAATAATGCATGCAGAGCAGAATTAGGCCGATACCCACTAATTATCAAAATCCAGAAAAGAGCCGTTAAATTCTACAACCACCTAAAAGGAAGCGATTCCCAAACCTTCCATAACAAAGCCATCACCTACAGAGAGATGAATCTGGAGAAGAGTCCCCTAAGCAAGCTGGTCCTGGGGCTCTGTTCACAAACACAAACACACCCCACAGAGCCCCAGGACAACAGCACAATTAGACCCAACCAAATCATGAGAAAACAAAAAGATAATTACTTGACACATTGGAAAGAATTAACAAAAAAACAGAGCAAACTAGAATGCTATTTGGCCCTAAACAGAGAGTACACAGTGGCAGAATACCTGACCACTGTGACTGACCCAAACTTAAGGAAAGCTTTGACTATGTACAGACTCAGTGAGCATAGCCTTGCTATTGAGAAAGGCCGCCGTAGGCAGACATGGCTCTCAAGAGAAGACAGGCTATGTGCACACTGCCCACAAAATGAGGTGGAAACTGAGCTGCACTTCCTAACCTCCTGCCCAATGTATGACCATATTAGAGAGACATATTTCCCTCAGATTACACAGATCCACAAAGAATTTGAAAACAAATCCAATTTTGATAAACTCCCATATCTACTGGGAGAAATTCCACAGTGTGCCATCACAGCAGCAAGATTTGTGACCTGTTGCCACAAGAAAAGGGCAACCAGTGAAGAACAAACACCATTGTAAATACAACCCATATTTATGTTATTTATTTTCCCTTGTGTACTTTAACCATTTGCACATCATTACAACACTGTATATAGACATAATATGACATTTGTAATGTCTTTATTGTTTTGAAACTTCTGTATGTGTAATGTTTACTGTTAATTTGTATTGTTTATTTCACTTTTGTATATTATCTACCTCACTTGCTTTGGCAATGTTAACACATGTTTCCCATGCCAATAAAGCCCCTTGAATTGAATTGAATTGAATTGAGACAGAGAGACAGAAAGAGAGGGAGAGACAGAGAGACAGAAAGAGAGATGGAGAGACAGACAGAGAGGGGGGAGGAGAGTGAGAGAGAGACCCATCCACCAAACTACCAGGTGTGAAACAGGGAAGAGACTCACGGGCTATGCTAATTTGGTATAGAGCAGACCTAACTCACTCTATTAAATTAATCAAAACAGGAACATTTTACATTTGGCTAGAAATTCTAAAGGAAATGATCTCAACAGAGAAATATTTCCTCCTGTGTGCCACCTATATCCCACCACTAGAATCCCCATACTTTAATGAAGACAGCTTCTCCATCCTGGAGGGGAAATCAATTATTTCCAGGCCCAGGGACATGCACTAGTCGGAGAGAGCGGCTGGGCTACAGGAAAGACAAATGACTGCTCTTATATACAAACAGGCAGCCTGGGCCTCTCACAGGCTATCCATCAGAACCATTGTAGTTCTGGAGGGTTGGGTTGTAGGTCATTGGTCAAAGCCTGGCCTCCCTCTGCCTCTTGTTACCCAGCCGTATGGCTCACATGGGGTCAAGGTACACTGACTGGGCTGTTGTAGGGAGTCCTCGACCTGGCGGGCCATGCTTGTGGGGGGGGGGGTGGGGGGGTGTTGTAGGGAGTCCTCGACCTGGCGGGCCGTGCTTGTGGGGGGGGGTGTTGTAGGGAGTCCTCGACCTGGCAGGCCATGCTTGTGGGGGGGGGGGGGGGGGTTGGAGGAAATTGTGCTGTTCTCTAATGAGTTACACGGTGCTGCAGAGGAGAGAGAGAGGAGGAAGAGGAGGAGAGAAAGAGCAGGAGGAGGACACCTGCACACTGTCAAAATTATGTCAGAGTGTTTACATGTAGAGCAGAGCCTAATAGGACCAGCTGGGTGGGTCTCCTAATAGGACCGGCTGGGTGGGTCTCCTAATAGGACCAGCTGGGTGTGTCTCCTAATAGGACCGGCTGGGTGGGTCTCCTAATAGGACCAGCTGGGTGGGTCTCCTAATAGGACCGGCTGGGTGGGTCTCCTAATAGGACCGGCTGGGTGGGTTTCCTAATAGGACCGGCTGGGTGGGTCTCCTAATAGGACCAGCTGGGTGTGTCTCCTAATAGGACCGGCTGGGTGGGTCTCCTAATAGGACCAGCTGGGTGGGTCTCCTAATAGGACCGGCTGGGTGGGTCTCCTAATAGGACCGGCTGGGTGGGTCTCCTAATAGGACCAGCTGGGTGGGTCTCCTAATAGGACCGGCTGGGTGGGTCTCCTAATAGGACCGGCTGGGTGGGTCTCCTAATAGGACCAGCTGGGTGGGTCTCCTAATAGGACCGGCTGGGTGGGTCTCCTAATAGGACCGGCTGGGTGGGTCTCCTAATAGGACCGGCTGGGTGGGTCTCCTAATAGGACCAGCTGGGTGGGTCTCCTAATAGGACCGGCTGGGTGGGTCTCCTAATAGGACCGGCTGGGTGGGTCTCCTGATAGGACCAGCTGGGTGGGTCTCCTGATAGGACCAGCTGGGTAGGTCTCCTAATAGGACCAGCTGGGTGGGTCTCCTAATAGGACCAGTTGGGTGGGTCTCCTAATAGGACCAGCTGGGTGGGTCTCCTAATAGGACCAGCTGGGTCTCCTAATAGGACCAGTTGGGTGGGTCTCCTAATAGGACCAGCTGGGTGGGTCTCCTAATAGGACCAGCTGGGTGGGTCTCCTAATAGGACCAGCTGGGTGGGTCTCCTAATAGGACCGGCTGGGTGGGTCTCCTAATAGGACCAGCTGGGTGGGTCTCCTAATAGGACCGGCTGGGTGGGTCTCCTAATAGGACCGGCTGGGTGGGTCTCCTAATAGGACCGGCTGGGTGGGTCTCCTAATAGGACCGGCTGGGTAGGTCTCCTAATAGGACCGGCTGGGTAGGTCTCCTAATAGGACCAGCTGGATGGGTCTCCTAATAGGACCGACTGGGTAGGTCTCCTAATAGGACCAGCTGGGTGGGTTTCCTAATAGGACCAGCTGGGTAGGTATCCTAATAGGACCAGCTGGGTGGGTCTCCTAATAGGACCAGCTGGATGAGTCTCCTAATAGGACCTGCTGGGTGGGTCTCCTAATAGGACCAGCTGGGTGGGTCTCCTGATAGGACCAGCTGGGTAGGTCTCCTAATAGGACCAGCTGGGTGGGTCTCCTAATAGGACCGGCTGGGTGGGTCTCCTAATAGGACCAGCTGGGTGGGTCTCCTAATAGGACCGGCTGGGTGGGTCTCCTAATAGGACCGGCTGGGTGGGTCTCCTAATAGGACCAGCTGGGTGGGTCTCCTAATAGGACCGGCTGGGTGGGTCTCCTAATAGGACCGGCTGGGTGGGTCTCCTAATAGGACCAGCTGGGTGGGTCTCCTAATAGGACCGGCTGGGTGGGTCTCCTAATAGGACCGGCTGGGTGGGTCTCCTAATAGGACCGGCTGGGTGGGTCTCCTAATAGGACCAGCTGGGTGGGTCTCCTGATAGGACCGGCTGGGTGGGTCTCCTAATAGGACCGGCTGGGTGGGTCTCCTGATAGGACCAGCTGGGTGGGTCTCCTGATAGGACCAGCTGGGTAGGTCTCCTAATAGGACCAGCTGGGTGGGTCTCCTAATAGGACCAGTTGGGTGGGTCTCCTAATAGGACCAGCTGGGTGGGTCTCCTAATAGGACCAGCTGGGTCTCCTAATAGGACCAGTTGGGTGGGTCTCCTAATAGGACCAGCTGGGTGGGTCTCCTAATAGGACCAGCTGGGTGGGTCTCCTAATAGGACCAGCTGGGTGGGTCTCCTAATAGGACCGGCTGGGTGGGTCTCCTAATAGGACCAGCTGGGTGGGTCTCCTAATAGGACCGGCTGGGTGGGTCTCCTAATAGGACCGGCTGGGTGGGTCTCCTAATAGGACCGGCTGGGTGGGTCTCCTAATAGGACCGGCTGGGTAGGTCTCCTAATAGGACCGGCTGGGTAGGTCTCCTAATAGGACCAGCTGGATGGGTCTCCTAATAGGACCGACTGGGTAGGTCTCCTAATAGGACCTGCTGGGTGGGTTTCCTAATAGGACCAGCTGGGTAGGTATCCTAATAGGACCAGCTGGGTGGGTCTCCTAATAGGACCAGCTGGATGAGTCTCCTAATAGGACCTGCTGGGTGGGTCTCCTAATAGGACCAGCTGGGTGGGTCTCCTGATAGGACCAGCTGGGTAGGTCTCCTAATAGGACCAGCTGGGTGGGTCTCCTAATAGGACCGGCTGGGTGGGTCTCCTAATAGGACCGGCTGGGTGGGTCTCCTAATAGGACCGGCTGGGTGTGTCTCCTAATAGGACCGGCTGGGTGGGTCTCCTAATAGGACCAGCTGGGTGGGTCTCCTAATAGGACCGGCTGGGTGGGTCTCCTAATAGGACCGGCTGGGTGGGTCTCCTAATAGGACCAGCTGGGTGGGTCTCCTAATAGGACCGGCTGGGTGGGTCTCCTAATAGGACCGGCTGGGTGGGTCTCCTAATAGGACCAGGCTGGGTGGGTCTCCTAATAGGACCGGCTGGGTGGGTCTCCTAATAGGACCGGCTGGGTGGGTCTCCTAATAGGACCGGCTGGGTGGGTCTCCTAATAGGACCAGCTGGGTGGGTCTCCTGATAGGACCGGCTGGGTGGGTCTCCTAATAGGACCGGCTGGGTGGGTCTCCTGATAGGACCAGCTGGGTGGGTCTCCTGATAGGACCAGCTGGGTAGGTCTCCTAATAGGACCAGCTGGGTGGGTCTCCTAATAGGACCAGTTGGGTGGGTCTCCTAATAGGACCAGCTGGGTGGGTCTCCTAATAGGACCAGCTGGGTCTCCTAATAGGACCAGTTGGGTGGGTCTCCTAATAGGACCAGCTGGGTGGGTCTCCTAATAGGACCAGCTGGGTGGGTCTCCTAATAGGACCAGCTGGGTGGGTCTCCTAATAGGACCAGCTGGGTGGGTCTCCTAATAGGACCGGCTGGGTGGGTCTCCTAATAGGACCGGCTGGGTGGGTCTCCTAATAGGACCGGCTGGGTGGGTCTCCTAATAGGACCGGCTGGGTGGGTCTCCTAATAGGACCGGCTGGGTGGGTCTCCTAATAGGACCGGCTGGGTAGGTCTCCTAATAGGACCGGCTGGGTAGGTCTCCTAATAGGACCAGCTGGATGGGTCTCCTAATAGGACCGACTGGGTAGGTCTCCTAATAGGACCTGCTGGGTGGGTTTCCTAATAGGACCAGCTGGGTAGGTATCCTAATAGGACCAGCTGGGTGGGTCTCCTAATAGGACCAGCTGGATGAGTCTCCTAATAGGACCTGCTGGGTGGGTCTCCTAATAGGACCAGCTGGGTGGGTCTCCTGATAGGACCAGCTGGGTAGGTCTCCTAATAGGACCAGCTGGGTGGGTCTCCTAATAGGACCGGCTGGGTGGGTCTCCTGATAGGACCAGCTGGGTAGGTCTCCTAATAGGACCAGCTGGGTGGGTCTCCTAATAGGACCAGCCAGCCCCTAGCCAGCTCCCATCCAGCCCCTAGTGAGAATATGCTTGTCTGGTGTAAATATTATTTCTGAGTAATATTTTACCTTGTCAAAACAAAGCGCTGTGATTGCTTTTAAGGTCCTTAATCTTGGATTGATTGTTTAAAACACATTCTTGACTCAACTCTCACTGAGACCATCTGGTCCGCTAGTTTTTTCTATCACATCAAGGAAGTGAACAACTTCACATTAGATTAGGGCTGTAGTTTAGGACAGGGTAGAGGGCTGTAGTTTAGGACAGGGTTGGGGGCTGTAGTTTAGGACAGGGTAGAGGGCTGTGGTTTAGGACAGGGTAGAGGGCTGTAGTTTAGGACAGGGTAGAGGGATGTGGTTTAGGACAGGGTAGAGGGCTGTAGTGTAGGACAGGGTAGAGGGCTGTAGTTTAGGACAGGGTAGAGGGCTGTAGTTTAGCACAGGGTAGAGGGCTGTGGTTTAGGACAGGGTAGGGGATGAGGTTTAGGACAGGGTAGAGGGCTGTGGTTTAGGACAGGGTAGAGGGATGTGGTTTAGGACAGGGTGGAGGGATGTGGTTTAGGACAGGGTAGAGGGCTGTGGTTTAGGACAGGGTAGAGGGCTGTGGTTTAGGACAGGGTGGAGGGATGTGGTTTAGGACAGGGTAGAGGGCTGTAGTGTAGGACAGGGTAGAGGGATGAGGTTTAGGACAGGGTAGAGGGATGTAGTGTAGGACAGGGTAGAGGGCTGTGGTTTAGGACAGGGCGGAGGGCTGTAGTTTAGGACAGGGTAGAGGGATGTAGTTTAGGACAGGGTTGAGGGATGTAGTTTAGGACAGGGTAGAGGGATGTGGTTTAGGACAGGGTAGAGGGCTGTAGTGTAGGACAGGGTAGAGGGCTGTAGTTTAGGACAGGGTAGAGGGCTGTGGTTTAGGACAGGGTGGAGGGATGTGGTTTAGGACAGGGTAGAGGGATGTAGTGTAGGACAGGGTAGAGGGGTGTGGTTTAGGACAGGGTAGAGGGCTGTAGTGTAGGACAGGGTAGAGGGGTGTGGTTTAGGACAGGGTAGAGGGCTGTGGTTTAGGACAGGGTAGAGGGCTGTAGTTTAGGACAGGGTAGAGGGGTGTAGTGTAGGACAGGGTGGAGGGCTGAGGTTTAGGACAGGGTAGAGGGATGTGGTTTAGGACAGGGTTAGGGGCTGTAGTTTAGCACAGGGTAGAGGGCTGTGGTTTAGGACAGGGTAGAGGGATGTGGTTTAGGACAGGGTAGAGGGCTGTAGTGTAGGACAGGGTAGAGGGATGTGGTTTAGGACAGGGTAGAGGGATGTAGTGTAGGACAGGGTAGAGGGCTGTGGTTTAGGACAGGGCGGAGGGCTGTAGTTTAGGACAGGGTAGAGGGATGTGGTTTAGGACAGGGTAGAGGGATGTGGTTTAGGACAGGGTAGAGGGCTGTAGTTTAGGACAGGGTAGAGGGATGTGGTTTAGGACAGGGTAGAGGGATGTAGTGTAGGACAGGGTAGAGGGATGTAGTTTAGGACAGGGTAGAGGGATGTAGTGTAGGACAGGGTAGAGGGCTGTGGTTTAGGACAGGGTAGAGGGATGTAGTTTAGGACAGGGTAGAGGGCTGTGGTTTAGGACAGGGTAGAGGGCTGTGGTTTAGGACAGGGTAGAGGGATGTGGTTTAGGACAGGGTAGAGGGATGTAGTGTAGGACAGGGTAGAGGGCTGTGGTTTAGGACAGGGTAGAGGGATGTAGTGTAGGACAGGGTAGAGGGCTGTGGTTTAGGACAGGGTAGAGGGATGTAGTGTAGGACAGGGTAGAGGGCTGTGGTTTAGGACAGGGTAGAGGGATGTGGTTTAGGACAGGGTAGAGGGATGTGGTTTAGGACAGGGTAGAGGGATGTGGTTTAGGACAGGGTAGAGGGATGTAGTGTAGGACAGGGTAGAGGGATGAGGTTTAGGACAGGGTAGAGGGATGTAGTGTAGGACTGGGTAGAGGGATGTGGTTTAGGACAGGGTAGAGGGATGTGGTTTAGGACAGGGTAGAGGGATGTGGTTTAGGACAGGGTAGAGGGATGTAGTGTAGGACAGGGTAGAGGGATGAGGTTTAGGACAGGGTAGAGGGATGTAGTTTAGGACAGGGTAGAGGGATGTGGTTTAGGATAGGGTAGAGGGCTGTAGTTTAGGACAGGGTAGAGGGATGTGGTTTAGGACAGGGTAGAGGGATGAGGTTTAGGACAGGGTAGAGGGATGTGGTTTAGGACAGGGTAGAGGGATGTGGTTTAGGACAGGGTAGAGGGCTGTGGTTTAGGACAGGGTAGAGGGATGTAGTGTAGGACAGGGTAGAGGGCTGTGGTTTAGGACAGGGTAGAGGGATGAGGTTTAGGACAGGGTAGAGGGCTGTGGTTTAGGACAGGGTGGAGGGATGTAGTTTAGGACAGGGTAGAGGGATGTGGTTTAGGACAGGGTAGAGGGCTGTAGTTTAGGACAGGGTAGAGGGCTGTAGTTTAGGACAGGGTAGAGGGCTGTGGTTTAGGACAGGGTAGAGGGCTGTAGTGTAGGACAGGGTAGAGGGCTGTGGTTTAGGACAGGGTAGAGGGCTGTAGTTTAGGACAGGGTAGAGGGCTGTGGTTTAGGACAGGGTAGAGGGGGTACCGGTACAGAGTCAATGTGGAGGCTATATACAGAGGGTACCGGTACAGAGTCAATGTGGAGGCTATATACAGGGGGTACCGGTACAGAGTCAATGTGGAGGCTATATACAGGGGGTACCGGTACAGAGTCAATGTGGAGGCTATATACAGGGGGTACCGGTACAGAGTAAATGTGGAGGCTATATACAGGGGGTACCGGTACAGAGTCAATGTGGAGGCTATATACAGGGGGTACCGGTACAGAGTCAATGTGGAGGCTATATACAGGGGGTACCGGTACAGAGTAAATGTGGAGGCTATATACAGGGGGTACCGGTACAGAGTCAATGTGGAGGCTATATACAGGGGGTACCGGTACAGAGTCAATGTGGAGGCTATATACAGGAGGTACCGGTACAGAGTCAATGTGGAGGCTATATACAGGGGGTACCGGTACAGAGTCAATGTGGAGGCTATATACAGGGGGTACCGGTACAGAGTCAATGTGGAGGCTATATACAGGGGCTACCGGTACAGAGTCAATGTGGAGGCTATATACAGGGGGTACCGGTACAGAGTCAAGGTGGAGGCTATATACAGGGGGTACCGGTACAGAGTCAATGTGGAGGCTATATACAGGGTGTTACGGTACATAGTCAATGGGGAGGCTATATACAGGGTGTTACGGTACAGAGTCAATGGGGAGGCTATATACAGGGTGTTACGGTACAGAGTCAATGTGGAGGCTATATACAGGGTGTACCGGTACAGAGTCAATGTGGAGACTATATACAGGGGGTACCGGTACAGAGTCAATGTGGAGGCTATATACAGGGGGTACCGGTACAGAGTCAATGTGGAGGCTATATACAGGGTGTTACGGTACAGAGTCAATGCGGAGGCTATATACAGGGTGTTACGGTACAGAGTCAATGTGGAGGCTATATACAGGGTGTTACGGTACATAGTCAATGTGGAGACTATATACAGGGGGTACCGGTACAGAGTCAAGGTGGAGACTATATACAGGGGGTACCGGTACAGAGTCAAGGTGGAGGCTATATACAGGGGGTACCGGTACAGAGTCAATGTGGAGGCTATATACAGGGGGTACCGGTACAGAGTCAATGTGGAGGCTATATACAGGGGGTACCGGTACAGAGTAAATGTGGAGGCTATATACAGGGGGTACCGGTACAGAGTCAATGTGGAGGCTATATACAGGGTGTTACGGTACAGAGTCAATGTGGAGGCTATATACAGGGGGTACCGGTACAGAGTCAATGTGGAGGCTATATACAGGGGGTACCGGTACAGAGTAAATGTGGAGGCTATATACAGGGGGTACCGGTACAGAGTCAATGTGGAGGCTATATACAGGGGGTACCGGTACAGAGTCAATGTGGAGGCTATATACAGGAGGTACCGGTACAGAGTCAATGTGGAGGCTATATACAGGGGGTACCGGTACAGAGTCAATGTGGAGGCTATATACAGGGGGTACCGGTACAGAGTCAATGTGGAGGCTATATACAGGGGCTACCGGTACAGAGTCAATGTGGAGGCTATATACAGGGGGTACCGGTACAGAGTCAAGGTGGAGGCTATATACAGGGGGTACCGGTACAGAGTCAATGTGGAGGCTATATACAGGGTGTTACGGTACATAGTCAATGGGGAGGCTATATACAGGGTGTTACGGTACAGAGTCAATGGGGAGGCTATATACAGGGTGTTACGGTACAGAGTCAATGTGGAGGCTATATACAGGGTGTACCGGTACAGAGTCAATGTGGAGACTATATACAGGGGGTACCGGTACAGAGTCAATGTGGAGGCTATATACAGGGGGTACCGGTACAGAGTCAATGTGGAGGCTATATACAGGGTGTTACGGTACAGAGTCAATGCGGAGGCTATATACAGGGTGTTACGGTACAGAGTCAATGTGGAGGCTATATACAGGGTGTTACGGTACATAGTCAATGTGGAGACTATATACAGGGGGTACCGGTACAGAGTCAAGGTGGAGACTATATACAGGGGGTACCGGTACAGAGTCAAGGTGGAGACTATATACAGGGGGTACCAGTACAGAGTCAATGTGGAGGCTATATACAGGGGGTACCGGTACAGAGTCAAGGTGGAGGCTATATACAGGGGGTACCGATACAGAGTCAATGTGGAGGCTATATACAGGGGGTACCGGTACAGAGCCAAGGTGGAGGCTATATACAGGGGGTACCGGTACAGAGTTAATGTGGAGGCTATATACAGGGGGTACCGGTACATAGTCAATGTGGAGGCTATATACAGGGTGTACCGGTACAGAGTCAATGTGGAGGCTATATACAGGGGGTACCGGTACAGAGTTAATGTGGAGGCTATATACAGGGGGTACCGGTACATAGTCAATGTGGAGGCTATATACAGGGTGTTAAGGTCCAGAGTCAATGTGGAGGCTATATACAGGGTGTTATGGTACAGAGTCAGTGTGGAGGCTATATACAGGGTGTTACGGTACAGAGTCAATGTCGAGGCTATATACAGGGGGTATCGGTACAGAGTCAATGTGGAGGCTATATACAGGAGGTACCGGTACAGAGTCAATGTGGAGGCTATATACAGGGGGTACCGGTACAGAGTCAATGTGGAGACTATATACAGGAGGTACCGGTACAGAGTCAATGTGGAGGCTATATACAGGGGGTACCGGTACAGAGTCAATGTGGAGGCTATATACAGGGTGTTACGGTACAGAGTCAATGTGGAGGTTATATACAGGGGGTACCGGTACAGAGTCAATGTGGAGGCTATATACAGGGGGTACCGGTACAGAGTCAATGTGGAGGCTATATACAGGGGGTACCGGTACAGAGTCAATGTGGAGGCTATATACAGGGGGTACCGGTACAGAGTCAATGTGGAGGTTATATACAGGGGGTACCGGTACAGAGTCAATGTGGAGGCTATATACAGGGTGTTACGGTACAGAGTCAATGTGGAGGCTATATACAGGGGGTACCGGTACAGAGTCAATGTGGAGGCTATATACAGGGTGTTACGGTACAGAGTCAATGTGGAGGCTATATACAGGGTGTTACGGTACAGAGTCAATGTGGAGGCTATATACAGGGGGTACCGGTACAGAGTCAATGTGGAGGCTATATACAGGGGGTACCGGTACATAGTCAATGTGGAGGCTATATACAGGGTGTACCGGTACAGAGTCAATATGGAGGCTATATACAGGGGGTACCGGTACAGAGTCAATGTGGAGGCTATATACAGGGGGTACCGGTACATAGTCAATGTGGAGGCTATATACAGGGTGTACCGGTACAGAGTCAATATGGAGGCTATATACAGGGGGTACCGGTACAGAGTCAATGTGGAGGCTATATACAGGGGGTACCGGTACAGAGTCAATGTGGAGGCTATATACAGGGTGTTACGGTACAGAGTCAATGTGGAGGCTATATACAGGGTGTTACGGTACAGAGTCAATGTGGAGGCTATATACAGGGTGTTACGGTACAGAGTCAATGTGGAGGCTATATACAGGGGGTACCGGTACAGAGTCAATGTGGAGGCTATATACAGGGGGTACCGGTACATAGTCAATGTGGAGGCTATATACAGGGTGTTACGGTACAGAGTCAATGTGGAGGCTATATACAGGGGGTACTGGTACAGAGTCAATGTGGAGGCTATATACAGGGGGTACAGGTACAGAGTCAATGTGGAGGCTATATACAGGGGGTACCGGTACAGAGTCAATGTGGAGGCTATATACAGGGGGTACCGGTACATAGTCAATGTGGAGGCTATATACAGGGGGTACCGGTACAGAGTCAATGTGGAGGCTATATACAGGGGGTACCGGTACAGAGTCAATGTGGAGGCTATATACAGGGGGTACCGGTACAGAGTCAATGTGTAGGCTATATACAGGGTGTACCGGTACAGAGTCAATGTGGAGGCTATATACAGGAGGTATCGGTACAGAGTCAATGTGGAGGCTATATACAGGGGGTACCAGTACTTTTATTTATTTATTTTATTTCACCTTTATTTAACCAGGTAGGCCAGTTGAGAACAAGTTCTCATTTACAACTGCGACCTGGCCAAGATAAAGCAAAGCAGTGCGACACAAACAACAACACAGAGTTACACATGGAATAAACAAACATATAGTCAATAACACAATAGGAAAGTATATATAAGGTGTGTGCAAATGAGGTAAGATAAGGGAGGTAAAGACAATAAATAGGCCATGGTGGCGAAGTAATTACAATATAGCAATTAAACACTGGAATGGTAGATGTGCAGAAGATGAATGTGCAAGTAAAGATACTGGGGTGCAAAGGAGCAAGATAAATAAATAAATACAGTATGGGGATGAGGTAGTTGGATGGGCTATTTACAGATGTGCTATGTACAGGTGCAGTGATCTGTGAGCTGCTCTGACAGCTGGTGCTTAAAGCTAGTGAGGGAGATATGAGTCTCCAGCTTCAGTGATTTTTGCAGTTCATTCCAGTCATTGGCAGCAGAGAACTGGAAGGAAAGGCGGCCAAAGTAAGAATTGACTTTGGGGGTGACCAGTGAGATATACCTGCTGGAGTGCGTGCTATGGGTGGGTGCTGCCATGGTGACCAGTGAGCTGAGATAATGCGGGACTTTACCTAGCAAAGACTTGTAGATGACCTGGAGCCAGTGGGTTTGGCGACGAGTATGAAGCGAGGGCCAACCAACGAGAGCATACAGGTCACAGTGGTGGGTAGTATATGGGGCTTTGGTGACAGAACGGATGGCACTGTGATAGACTGCATCCAGTTTGCTGAGTAGAGTGTTGGAGGCTATTTTGTAAATGACATCGCGGAAGTCGAGGATCGGTAGGATGGTCAGTTTTACAAGGGTATGTTTGGCAGCATGAGTGAAGGATGCTTTGTTACGAAATAGGAAGCCGATTCTAGATTGAATTTGGATTGGAGATGCTTAATATGAGTCTGGAAGGAGAACGAGAGAGAGAGAGAGAGAGAGAGAGGGAGGCGGACAGACAGACAGAAGGGGGATACCTAGTCAGTTGTACAACTGAATGCATTCAACTAGAGAGAGACAACAACAGAATAAATGACGTACCAGTGTGCTCTATTTGTGACTGTGTTGCCCAGGGCGAGGTTCGGAGAGAGCCATCCATTTGGCAGTGGAGCAGTTTGTGTGTGTCAGTGTTGCTCTGTTTGTCAATCTCAAACCAAATGCTTACTTACAGGCTCTAACCAACAGTGAAAAAAAGGTATTAGGTGAACAATAGGTAAGTAAAGAAATAAAACAACAGTAAAAAGTCTCTCATCTCTCTCATCTCATCTCTCTGATGTTAAAAGATGTTAATAACTTCTCTAGGGTAGGGGGCACTATTTTCACCTCCGGATGAAAAGTGTGCCCACAATAAACTGCCTGCTACTCAGGCCCAGAAACTAGGATATATATTGGTAGATTTGGATAGCAAACACTCTAAAGTTTCCAAAACTTATATTAACTGTGAGTATAACAGAACTGACGATAACAAAACGAACATTTATTGAGTAAATGAATGTCTTCTGAGTGCAACCATATGAAGATCATCAAAGGTAAGTGATTCATTTTATCTCTATTTCTGACTTGTGTAACTCTTCTACTTGGCTGGTTACTGTTTGTGATGATTTGTCTGCAAGCGTCCCACATGGCCAACATCCAGTGAAAATGCAGAGCGCCAAATTCAAATAAATTACTATAAAAATTAAACTTTCATGAAATCACACATGCAATACACTAAATTAAAGCTACACTTGTTGTGAATCCAGATTTCAAAAAGGCTTTACGACGAAAGCACACCAAACGATTATGTTAGGTCAGTACACAGTCACAGGAAAACACAGACATTTTTCCAGCCAAAGAGAGGAGTCACAAAAAGCAGAAATAGAGATAAAATTAATCCCTAACCTTTTGATGATCTTCATCAGATGACACTCATAGGACTTCATGTTACACAATACATGTATGTTTTGTTCAATAAAGTTCCTAAAAAATCTCAGTTTACATTGGCGCGTTACGTTCAGTAATGTTTTGCTTCCAAACCATCCGGTGATTTTGCAGAGAGCCACATCAATTTACAGAAATACTAATTATAAATGTTGATGAAAATACAAGTGTTATGCATGGAACTTTAGATAAACTTCTCCTTAATGCAACCGCTGTGTCAGATTTCAAAAAAGCTTTACCGAAAAAGCACACCATGCAATAATCTGAGTACAGCGCTCAGAGCCCAAACAAGCCATACAGATGTCCGCCATGTTGTGGAGTCAACAAAGTCATAAATAGCATTATAAATATTCACTTACCTTTGATGATCTTCATCGGAATGCACTCCCAGGAATCCCAGTTCCACAATAAATGTTTGATTTGTTTGATAAAGTCCATCATTTATGTCCAAATACCTCCTTTTTGTTCGTGCGTTTAGTACACAATCCAAACTCATGACGCGCGGGCAGGTCCAGGCGAAAGTTCAGACGAAAAGTCATATTACAGTTCGTAGAAACATGTCAAACTAAGTATAGAATCAATTTTTAGGATGTTTTTATCATAAATCTTCAATAATGTTTCAACCGGAGAATTACTTTGTCTGTAGAAATGCAATGGAACACAGGTCGCTCTCACGTGAACGCGCTTAACCAGCTCATGGCACTCTGGCAGACCTCTGACTCATTCAGCTCCCATTCCCCCCTCCATCACAGTAGAAGCATCAAACAAGGTTCTAAAGACTGTTGACATCTAGTGGAAGCCTTAGGAAGTGCAATATGACCCCATATACACTGTATATTCGATAGGCAATGACTTGAAAAACTACAAACCTCAGATTTCCCACTTCATGATTGGATTTTTTCTCGGGTTTTTGCCAGCCATAGGAGTTCTGTTATACTCACAGACATCATTCAAACAGTTTTAGAAACTTCAGAATGTTTTCTATCCAAATCTACTAATAATATGCATATATTAGCAACTGGGCCTGAGTAGCAGGCAGTTTACTCTGGGCACCTTATTCATCCAAGCTACTCAATACTGCCCCCCAGTCCCAAAGAAGTTAATATGACACAGGGCTCTAGAATCATCCCAGTCCCTTAATATGACAGAGAGCTCTAGAATTATTCAGTCCCTTAATATGACAGAGGGCTCTAGAATTATCCAGTCCCTTAATATGACAGAGGGCTCTAGAATTATCCAGTCCCTTAATATGACAGAGAGCTCTAGAATTATTCAGTCCCTTAATATGACAGAGGGCTCTAGAATCATCCCAGTCCCTTAATATGACAGAGGGCTCTGGAATTATCCAGTCCCTTAATATGACAGAGAGCTCTAGAATTATTCAGTCCCTTAATATGACAGAGAGCTCTAGAATTATCCAGTCCCTTAATATGACAGAGGGCTCTAGAATTATCCAGTCCCTTAATATTACAGAGGGCTCTGGAATTATCCAGTCCCTTAATATGACAGAGGGCTCTAGAATTATCCAGTCCCTTAATATTACAGAGGGCTCTGGAATTATCCAGTCCGTTAATATTACAGAGAGCTCTAGAATCATCCCAGTCCCTTAATATTACAGAGAGCTCTAGAATCATACCAGTCCCTTAACATGGGTACTAGAATGATCCAGTCCCATGCTACAGTGATACATCTGTTTGTGCTGTCTTTCCAACTCCTATGGTCATGACTGGTATGGACTTAGCAACTCCTATGGTCATGACTGGTATGGTCTTAGCAACTCCTATGGTCATGACTGGTATGGTCTTAGCAACTCCTATGGTCATGACTGGTATGATCTTAGCAACTCCTATGGTCATGACTGGTATGGTCTTAGCAACTCCTATGGTCATGACTGGTATGGTCTTAGCAACTCCTATGGTAATGACTGATATGGTCTTAGCAACTCCTATGGTCATGACTGGTATGATCTTAGCAACTCCTATGGTAATGACTGATATGGTCTTAGCAACTCATATGGTCATGACTGGTATGGTCTTAGCAACTCCTATGGTCATGACTGATATGGTCTTAGCAACTCCTATGGTCATGACTGATATGGTCTTAGCAACTCCTATGGTCATGACTGGTATGGTCTTTCCAACTCCTATGGTCATGACTGGTATGGTCTTAGCAACTCCTATGGTCATAACTGGTATGGTCTTAGCAACTCCTATGGTCATGACTGGTATGGTCTTAGCAACTCCTATGGTCATGACTGGTATGGTCTTAGCAACTCCTATGGTCATAACTGGTATGGTCTTAGCAACTCCTATGGTCATGACTGGTATGGTCTTAGCAACTCCTATGGTCATGACTGGTATGGTCTTAGCAACTCCTATGGTCATGACTGGTATGGTCTTTCCAACTCCTATGGTCATGACTGGTATGGTCTTAGCAACTCCTATGGTCATAACTGGTATGGTCTTAGCAACTCCTATGGTCATGACTGGTATGGTCTTAGCAACTCCTATGGTCATGACTGGTATGGTCTTAGCAACTCCTATGGTCATGACTGGTATGGTCTTTCCAACTCCTATGGTCATGACTGGTATGGTCTTAGCAACTCCTATGGTCATGACTGGTATGGTCTTAGCAACTCCTATGGTCATGACTGGTATGGTCTTAGCAACTCCTATGGTCATGACTGGTATGGTCTTTCCAACTCCTATGGTCATGACTGGTATGGTCTTAGCAACTCCTATGGTCATGACTGATATGGTCTTAGCAACTCCTATGGTCATGACTGGTATGGTCTTTCCAACTCCTATGGTCATGACTGGTATGGTCTTAGCAACTCCTATGGTCATGACTGGTATGGTCTTAGCAACTCCTATGGTCATGACTGGTATGGTCTTAGCAACTCCTATGGTCATGACTGGTATGGTCTTTCCAACTCCTATGGTCATGACTGGTATGGTCTTAGCAACTCCTATGGTCATGACTGATATGGTCTTAGCAACTCCTATGGTCATGACTGGTATGGTCTTTCCAACTCCTATGGTCATGACTGGTATGGTCTTAGCAACTCCTATGGTCATGACTGGTATGGTCTTAGCAACTCCTATGGTCATAACTGGTATGGTCTTAGCAACTCCTATGGTCATGACTGGTATGGTCTTAGCAACTCCTATGGTCATGACTGGTATGGTCTTAGCAACTCCTATGGTCATGACTGGTATGGTCTTAGCAACTCCTATGGTCATAACTGGTATGGTCTTAGCAACTCCTATGGTCATAACTGGTATGGTCTTAGCAACTCCTATGGTCATAACTGGTATGGTCTTAGCAACTCCTATGGTCATGACTGGTATGGTCTTAGCAACTCCTATGGTCATGACTGGTATGGTCTTAGCAACTCCTATGGTCATGACTGGTATGGTCTTAGCAACTCCTATGGTCATAACTGGTATGGTCTTAGCAACTCCTATGGTCATGACTGGTATGGTCTTAGCAACTCCTATGGTCATGACTGGTATGGTCTTAGCAACTCCTATGGTCATGACTGGTATGGTCTTTCCAACTCCTATGGTCATGACTGGTATGGTCTTAGCAACTCCTATGGTCATAACTGGTATGGTCTTAGCAACTCCTATGGTCATGACTGGTATGGTCTTAGCAACTCCTATGGTCATGACTGGTATGGTCTTAGCAACTCCTATGGTCATGACTGGTATGGTCTTTCCAACTCCTATGGTCATGACTGGTATGGTCTTAGCAACTCCTATGGTCATGACTGGTATGGTCTTAGCAACTCCTATGGTCATGACTGGTATGGTCTTAGCAACTCCTATGGTCATGACTGGTATGGTCTTTCCAACTCCTATGGTCATGACTGGTATGGTCTTAGCAACTCCTATGGTCATGACTGATATGGTCTTAGCAACTCCTATGGTCATGACTGGTATGGTCTTTCCAACTCCTATGGTCATGACTGGTATGGTCTTAGCAACTCCTATGGTCATGACTGGTATGGTCTTAGCAACTCCTATGGTCATGACTGGTATGGTCTTAGCAACTCCTATGGTCATGACTGGTATGGTCTTTCCAACTCCTATGGTCATGACTGGTATGGTCTTAGCAACTCCTATGGTCATGACTGATATGGTCTTAGCAACTCCTATGGTCATGACTGGTATGGTCTTTCCAACTCCTATGGTCATGACTGGTATGGTCTTAGCAACTCCTATGGTCATGACTGGTATGGTCTTAGCAACTCCTATGGTCATAACTGGTATGGTCTTAGCAACTCCTATGGTCATGACTGGTATGGTCTTAGCAACTCCTATGGTCATGACTGGTATGGTCTTAGCAACTCCTATGGTCATGACTGGTATGGTCTTAGCAACTCCTATGGTCATAACTGGTATGGTCTTAGCAACTCCTATGGTCATAACTGGTATGGTCTTAGCAACTCCTATGGTCATAACTGGTATGGTCTTAGCAACTCCTATGGTCATGACTGGTATGGTCTTAGCAACTCCTATGGTCATGACTGGTATGGTCTTAGCAACTCCTATGGTCATGACTGGTATGGTCTTAGCAACTCCTATGGTCATGACTGGTATGGTCTTAGCAACTCCTATGGTCATGACTGGTATGGTCTTAGCAACTCCTATGGTCATAACTGGTATGGTCTTAGCAACTCCTATGGTCATGACTGGTATGGTCTTAGCAACTCCTATGGTCATGACTGGTATGGTCTTAGCAACTCCTATGGTCATGACTGGTATGGTCTTTCCAACTCCTATGGTCATGACTGGTATGGTCTTAGCAACTCCTATGGTCATAACTGGTATGGTCTTAGCAACTCCTATGGTCATGACTGGTATGGTCTTAGCAACTCCTATGGTCATGACTGGTATGGTCTTAGCAACTCCTATGGTCATGACTGGTATGGTCTTTCCAACTCCTATGGTCATGACTGGTATGGTCTTAGCAACTCCTATGGTCATGACTGGTATGGTCTTAGCAACTCCTATGGTCATGACTGGTATGGTCTTAGCAACTCCTATGGTCATGACTGGTATGGTCTTTCCAACTCCTATGGTCATGACTGGTATGGTCTTAGCAACTCCTATGGTCATGACTGATATGGTCTTAGCAACTCCTATGGTCATGACTGGTATGGTCTTTCCAACTCCTATGGTCATGACTGGTATGGTCTTAGCAACTCCTATGGTCATGACTGGTATGGTCTTAGCAACTCCTATGGTCATGACTGGTATGGTCTTAGCAACTCCTATGGTCATGACTGGTATGGTCTTTCCAACTCCTATGGTCATGACTGGTATGGTCTTAGCAACTCCTATGGTCATGACTGATATGGTCTTAGCAACTCCTATGGTCATGACTGGTATGGTCTTTCCAACTCCTATGGTCATGACTGGTATGGTCTTAGCAACTCCTATGGTCATGACTGGTATGGTCTTAGCAACTCCTATGGTCATAACTGGTATGGTCTTAGCAACTCCTATGGTCATGACTGGTATGGTCTTAGCAACTCCTATGGTCATGACTGGTATGGTCTTAGCAACTCCTATGGTCATAACTGGTATGGTCTTAGCAACTCCTATGGTCATAACTGGTATGGTCTTAGCAACTCCTATGGTCATAACTGGTATGGTCTTAGCAACTCCTATGGTCATGACTGGTATGGTCTTAGCAACTCCTATGGTCATGACTGGTATGGTCTTAGCAACTCCTATGGTCATGACTGGTATGGTCTTAGCAACTCCTATGGTCATAACTGGTATGGTCTTAGCAACTCCTATGGTCATGACTGGTATGGTCTTAGCAACTCCTATGGTCATAACTGGTATGGTCTCCACTATCAGAAAGATATTGAGGGCGCTCAACCAACGTGAGTAGACATGCAAACAAACAATGACATTATCATTGAAAAGAACGTTCACTCACCGTTAAAGACATATGATTTGATTTAAACTTGTATTAAAAGCTTGACATTTTGGACTTCATCAAATGGACTTCCCAACCGAATAGGTCAACAAACCCTGTCCTGTATTTCCTTATGAAAGACCCCCAGGGTCTGCATCCCAAATCACACCCTAGATAACGCACTACGGGTTCACTACATTTCACATGG
>NW_024058398.1:0-12500 GCF_016432855.1 Salvelinus namaycush | reverse complement strand
TCCTCTGTGGAGATGGGAACCTTCCAGAAGGACAACCATCTCTGCAGCACTCCACCAATCAGGCCTTTATGGTAGAGTGGTCAGACGGAAGCCACTCCTCAGAAAAAGGCACTTGACAACCCGCTTAGAGTTTGCCAAAAGGCACCTAAAGGACTTTCAGACCATGAGAAACAAGATTCTCTGATCTGATGAAACAAAACTTTACTCTTTGGCCTGAATGCCAGATCTGGAGGAAAACTGGTGCCATCCCTACGGTAAAGAATGGTGGTGGCAGCATCATGCGGTGGGGACCTCGACACTGGTGCCCCTGTACCGGTACTCCCTGTACATAGCCCCGCTATTGCTATTTACATTACATTTACATTTAAGTCATTTAGCAGACGCTCTTATCCAGAGCGACTTACAAATTGGAAAGTTCATACATATTCATCCTGGTCCCCCCGTGGGAAATGAACCCACAACCCTGGCGTTGCAAGCGCCATGCTCTACCAACTGAGCCACACGGGACTATTTACTGCTGCTCTTTAATTATTTGTTATTCTTCTTACTTTTTTGGGTTGTATTTTCTTAAAACTGCATTGTTGGTTAAGGGCTTGTAAGTAAGCATTTCACAATAAGGTCTACACCTGTTGTATTCGGCGCATGTGACAAATACAATTTGATTTGATGTTTTTCAGCGGCAGGGACTGGGAGACTAGTCAGGATCGAGAGAAAGATGAACAGATCAAAGTACAGAGATCCTTGATGAAAACCTGCTTCAGAGCACTCAGGACCTCAAACTGGGGCGAAGATTCATCTTCCAACAGGACAACGAGCCGAAGCACACAGCCAAGACAACGCAGGAGTGGCTTCGGGACAAGTCTCTGAATGTTCTTGAGTGGCCCAGCCAGAGCCCGGACTCGAACCCGATCGAACATCTCTGGAGACACCTGAAAATAGCTGTGCAGCAACACTCCCCGTCCAATCTGACAGAGCTTGAAAGGATCTGCAGAGAAGAATGAGAGAAACTCCCCAAATACAGGTATGCCAAGCTTGTAGCATCATAGCCAAGAAGACTCGAGGCTGTAATTGCTGCCAAAGGTGCTTCAACAAAGTACTGAGTAAAGGGTCTGAATACCTACGTAAATGTGATATCAGTATTTCTTTATACATTTGCAAAAAAATCTAAAACCTGTTTTTGCTTTGTCATTATGGGTTATAGCGTATAGATTGAGGGAAAAAACAATTTAATCCATTTTAGAATAAGGCTATAACGTAACGAAATGTGGAAGGGTCTGAATACTTTTCGAATACACTGTATATCTTTAATAGTAATAATACTACATAGGACGTATGTGTCACGATCGTCTTTATGTGGAAGAGAGGACCAAGGCGCAGCGTGATACGAATATATCTTCTTTAATTATAACGAAGACGAAACAAACACTCTTAGAAACTAATACAAAACAACAAACGACCGTGAATCTACAAACCTACGTGCACACATGCAACATAGACCTAGACAATTACCCACAACCTGTCTAATGCCTATGGCTGCCTTAAATATGGCTCCCAATCAGAGACAACGATAGACAGCTGTCTCTGATTGAGAACCACTCAGGCAACCATAGACATACCTAGACACCTACACTGAACACAACCCCATAAACTCTACCAAAACCCCCTAGACACTACAAACACCCTCGACTAGACAAAAACACACAAACATCCCCCATGTCACACCCTGACCTAACTAAAATAATAAAGGAAACAAAGATAACTAAGGCCAGGGCGTGACAGTATGTCTAATAATAGTTTAGACTTATGTAATAATAATACTACATGTGTAACAGTACTCTTCTTGCGTTGTGTACAATCAATCCTCGACACGAACTCCAACGTGTAGCACCAGTCATGGAGATTTATTCTGATAGGAACAGCACAAAATTGCACGTCATGCAATGCACGGCTCACCATCCAACTCTGCACTCACGCACTGTACAAAATATATGAACCCCCCCCACCAGACACAGTAAGTTGCTAGCTAGTACTGGCGGGAATTCTTTACAACCAAAATGCACAACCAATATTCTCCAAAAAACACTGCATCTTATGTGTGATGTTCGAATAACATTTACAAACAAATTTATATAAATTGTACATTTAAATCATCACTTGGGAGTATAAAAATCACTTTTGATGTACAGTGCTTGGTTTGGTGCTTGTTCACTGAGATGGTTTGGTGCTTGTTCACTGAGACGATTCTAACTGAAACATCCCCCCTCGTAAGCAAGCTACGCAAACCAGCCAATAAGATGCCATGTTGAATAGGTGAAGGCAAGACAAAACTAAAACCAAAAACCCATTGGCTTAACAATAAAGTGGCAAGGGGAATCACCAATAAAACCCTGTTACACATGGGACATATACATTTAATAATAAATGGGACATATATATTTAATAATAAATGGGACATATATATTTAATAATAAATGGGACATATACATTTAATAATAAATGGGACATATATATTTAATAATAAATGGGACATATATATTTAATAATAATACTACATGGGGCATATATATTTAATAATAAATGGGACATATATATTTAATAATAAATGGGACATATATATTTAATAATAAATGGGACATATATATTTAATAATAATACTACATGGGGCATATATATTTAATAATAAATGGGACATATATATTTAATAATAAATGGGACATATATATTTAATAATAAATGGGACATATATATTTAATAATAAATGGGACATATATATTTAATAATAATACCACATGGGACATATATATTTAATAATAAATGGGACATATATATTTAATAATAAATGGGACATATATATTTAATAATAATACTACATGGGGCATATATATTTAATAATAATACCACATGGGACATATATATTTAATAACAATAAATGGGACATATACATGTATTAATAATAAATGGGACATATACATTTAATACTAATACTACTACATGAGACATATATATTTAATAATAATACTATATGGGACATATATATTTAATAATAATACTACATGGGACATACATATTTAATAATAATACTATATGGGACATATACATTTAATACTAATACTACGTGAGACATATATATTTAATAATAGTACTATATGGGACATATATATTTAATAATAATACTACATGGGACATATATATTTAATAATAATACTACATGGGACATATACATTTAGTACTAATACTACATGGGACATATACATTTAGTACTAATACTACTACATGAGACATATATATTTAATAATAATACTACATGGGACATATATATTTAATAATAATACTACATGGGACATATATATTTAATAATAATACTACATGGGACATATATATTTAATAATAATACTATATGGGACATATACATTTAATACTAATACTACGTGAGACATATATATTTAATAATAATACTACATGGGACATATATATTTAATAATAATACTACATGGGACATATATATTTAATAATAATACTATATGGGACATATACATTTAATACTAATACTACGTGAGACATATATATTTAATAATAATACTACATGGGACATATATATTTAATAATAATACTACATAGGACATATACATTTAGTACTAATACCACATGGGACATATATATTTAATAATAATACTACATGGGACATATATATTTAATAATAATACTACATGGGACATATATATTTAATAATAATAATTAATGGGACATATACATTTAATAATAATACTACATGGGACTTATCTTTCATAATAATACTACATTTGAATCATACATTTAATAATACTAATAATATTACATGGAACAAATGTCTTTGTAAATAACAATATCAATAATATTAATACTACATGGGACTCATATCTTTAATAACGATTAAAAAACATAAACAACGGTAATGATCCCAAACAATATAACCAATTATAATGATACTAAACAATATAACCAAATATAATGATACTAAACAATATAACCAATTATAATGATACTAAACAATATAACCAAATATAATGATAGTAAACAATATAACCAATTATAATGATACTAAACAATATAACCAACGGTAATGATAGTAAACAATATAACCAATTATAATGATACTAAACAATATAACCAACGCTAATGATACTAAACAATATAACTAACGGTAATGATAGTAAACAATATAACCAATTATAATGATACTAAACAATATAACCAACGGTAATGATAGTAAACAATATAACCAACGGTAATGATAGTAAACAATATAACCAACGGTAATGATACTATATTATATTTATATATTATATCATGCTAAACAATATAACCAACGGTAATGATACTATATTATATTTATATATTATATCATGCTAAACAATATAACCACCAGTAATGATACTATATTATATTTATATATTATATCATGCTAAACAATATTATATTTGACAAGTTGGCCAATGGGAAACAGTAGCTAGTAAACAATAAAACCAACAGACTTTTAATTTATTTATATTTTATTTAACCAGGTAGGCTAGTTGAGAACACCTTTATTTAACCGGGTAGGCCAGTTGAGAACACCTTTATTTAACCAGGTAGGCCTGTTGAGAACACCTTTATTTAACCAGGTAGGCTAGTTGAGAACACCTTTATTTAACCAGGTAGGCCAGTGGAGAACACCTTTATTTAACCAGGTAGGCCTGTTGAGAACACCTTTATTTAACCAGGTAGGCTAGTTGAGAACACCTTTATTTAACCAGGTAGGCCAGTTGAGAACACCTTTATTTAACCAGGTAGGCTAGTTGAGAACACCTTTATTTAACCAGGTAGGCCAGTTGAGAACACCTTTATTTAACCAGGTAGGCTAGTTGAGAACACCTTTATTTAACCAGGTAGGCTAGTTGAGAACACCTTTATTTAACCAGGTAGGCCTGTTGAGAACACCTTTATTTAACCAGGTAGGCTAGTTAAGAACACCTTTATTTAACCAGGTAGGCTAGTTGAGAACACCTTTATTTAACCAGGTAGGCCAGTTGAGAACACCTTTATTTAATCAGGTAGGCCTGTTGAGAACACCTTTATTTAACCAGGTAGGCTAGTTGAGAACACCTTTATTTAACCAGGTAGGCCTGTTGAGAACACCTTTATTTAACCAGGTAGGACCCCCTTACTAGTGGCTTTACCATCTTTCAGTGGGCCACATGGTGGGTGTCTGTTAGAACCCCTTACTAGTGGCTTTACCATCTTTCAGTGGGCCACATGGTGGGTGTCTGTTAGAACCCCTTACTAGTGGCTTTACCATCTTTCAGTGGGCCACATGGTGGGTGTCTGTTAGAACCCCTTACTAGTGGCTTTACCATCTTTCAGTGGGCCACATGGTGGGTGTCTGTTAGAACCCCTTACTAGTGGCTTTACCATCTTTCAGTGGGCCACATGGTGGGTGTCTGTTAGAACCCCTTACTAGTGGCTTTACCATCTTTCAGTGGGCCACATGGTGGGTGTCTGTTAGAACCCCTTACTAGTGGCTTTACCATCTTTCAGTGGGCCACATGGTGGGTGTCTGTTAGAACCCCTTACTAGTGGCTTTACCATCTTTCAGTGGGCCACATGGTGGGTGTCTGTTAGAACCCCTTACTAGTGGCTTTACCATCTTTCAGTGGGCCACATGGTGGGTGTCTGTTAGAACCCCTTACTAGTGGCTTTACCATCTTTCAGTGGGCCACATGGTGGGTGTCTGTTAGAACCCCTTACTAGTGGCTTTACCATCTTTCAGTGGGCCACATGGTGGGTGTCTGTTAGAACCCCTTACTAGTGGCTTTACCATCTTTCAGTGGGCCACATGGTGGGTGTCTGTTAGAACCCCTTACTAGTGGCTTTACCATCTTTCAGTGGGCCACATGGTGGGTGTCTGTTAGAACCCCTTACTAGTGGCTTTACCATCTTTCAGTGGGCCACATGGTGGGTGTCTGTTAGAACCCCTTACTAGTGGCTTTACCATCTTTCAGTGGGCCACATGGTGGGTGTCTGTTAGAACCCCTTACTAGTGGCTTTACCATCTTTCAGTGGGCCACATGGTGGGTGTCTGTTAGAACCCCTTACTAGTGGCTTTACCATCTTTCAGTGGGCCACATGGTGGGTGTCTGTTAGAACCCCTTACTAGTGGCTTTACCATCTTTCAGTGGGCCACATGGTGGGTGTCTGTTAGAACCCCTTACTAGTGGCTTTACCATCTTTCAGTGGGCCACATGGTGGGTGTCTGTTAGAACCCCTTACTAGTGGCTTTACCATCTTTCAGTGGGCCACATGGTGGGTGTCTGTTAGAACCCCTTACTAGTGGCTTTACCATCTTTCAGTGGGCCACATGGTGGGTGTCTGTTAGAACCCCTTACTAGTGGCTTTACCATCTTTCAGTGGGCCACATGGTGGGTGTCTGTTAGAACCCCTTACTAGTGGCTTTACCATCTTTCAGTGGGCCACATGGTGGGTGTCTGTTAGAACCCCTTACTAGTGGCTTTACCATCTTTCAGTGGGCCACATGGTGGGTGTCTGTTAGAACCCCTTACTAGTGGCTTTACCATCTTTCAGTGGGCCACATGGTGGGTGTCTGTTAGAACCCCTTACTAGTGGCTTTACCATCTTTCAGTGGGCCACATGGTGGGTGTCTGTTAGAACCCCTTACTAGTGGCTTTACCATCTTTCAGTGGGCCACATGGTGGGTGTCTGTTAGAACCCCTTACTAGCGGCTTTACCATCTTTCAGTGGGCCACATGGTGGGTGTCTGTTAGAACCCCTTACTAGTGGCTTTACCATCTTTCAGTGGGCCACATGGTGGGTGTCTGTTAGAACCCCTTACTAGCGGCTTTACCATCTTTCAGTGGGCCACATGGTGGGTGTCTGTTAGAACCCCTTACTAGCGGCTTTACCATCTTTCAGTGGGCCACATGGTGGGTGTCTGTTAGAACCCCTTACTAGCGGCTTTACCATCTTTCAGTGGGCCACATGGTGGGTGTCTGTTAGAACCCCTTACTAGCGGCTTTACCATCTTTCAGTGGGCCACATGGTGGGTGTCTGTTAGAACCCCTTACTAGCGGCTTTACCATCTTTCAGTGGGCCACATGGTGGGTGTCTGTTAGAACCCCTTACTAGCGGCTTTACCATCTTTCAGTGGGCCACATGGTGGGTGTCTGTTAGAACCCCTTACTAGCGGCTTTACCATCTTTCAGTGGGCCACATGGTGGGTGTCTGTTAGAACCCCTTACTAGCGGCTTTACCATCTTTCAGTGGGCCACATGGTGGGTGTCTGTTAGAACCCCTTACTAGCGGCTTTACCATCTTTCAGTGGGCCACATGGTGGGTGTCTGTTAGAACCCCTTACTAGCGGCTTTACCATCTTTCAGTGGGCCACATGGTGGGTGTCTGTTAGAACCCCTTACTAGTGGCTTTACCATCTTTCAGTGGGCCACATGGTGGGTGTCTGTTAGAACCCCTTACTAGCGGCTTTACCATCTTTCAGTGGGCCACATGGTGGGTGTCTGTTAGAACCCCTTACTAGCGGCTTTACCATCTTTCAGTGGGCCACATGGTGGGTGTCTGTTAGAACCCCTTACTAGCGGCTTTACCATCTTTCAGTGGGCCACATGGTGGGTGTCTGTTAGAACCCCTTACTAGCGGCTTTACCATCTTTCAGTGGGCCACATGGTGGGTGTCTGTTAGAACCCCTTACTAGCGGCTTTACCATCTTTCAGTGGGCCACATGGTGGGTGTCTGTTAGAACCCCTTACTAGCGGCTTTACCATCTTTCAGTGGGCCACATGGTGGGTGTCTGTTAGAACCCCTTACTAGCGGCTTTACCATCTTTCAGTGGGCCACATGGTGGGTGTCTGTTAGAACCCCTTACTAGCGGCTTTACCATCTTTCAGTGGGCCACATGGTGGGTGTCTGTTAGAACCCCTTACTAGCGGCTTTACCATCTTTCAGTGGGCCACATGGTGGGTGTCTGTTAGAACCCCTTACTAGCGGCTTTACCATCTTTCAGTGGGCCACATGGTGGGTGTCTGTTAGAACCCCTTACTAGTGGCTTTACCATCTTTCAGTGGGCCACATGGTGGGTGTCTGTTAGAACCCCTTACTAGTGGCTTTACCATCTTTCAGTGGGCCACATGGTGGGTGTCTGTTAGAACCCCTTACTAGTGGCTTTACCATCTTTCAGTGGGCCACATGGTGGGTGTCTGTTAGAACCCCTTACTAGTGGCTTTACCATCTTTCAGTGGGCCACATGGTGGGTGTCTGTTAGAACCCCTTACTAGTGGCTTTACCATCTTTCAGTGGGCCACATGGTGGGTGTCTGTTAGAACCCCTTACTAGTGGCTTTACCATCTTTCAGTGGGCCACATGGTGGGTGTCTGTTAGAACCCCTTACTAGTGGCTTTACCATCTTTCAGTGGGCCACATGGTGGGTGTCTGTTAGAACCCCTTACTAGTGGCTTTACCATCTTTCAGTGGGCCACATGGTGGGTGTCTGTTAGAACCCCTTACTAGTGGCTTTACCATCTTTCAGTGGGCCACATGGTGGGTGTCTGTTAGAACCCCTTACTAGTGGCTTTACCATCTTTCAGTGGGCCACATGGTGGGTGTCTGTTAGAACCCCTTACTAGTGGCTTTACCATCTTTCAGTGGGCCACATGGTGGGTGTCTGTTAGAACCCCTTACTAGTGGCTTTACCATCTTTCAGTGGGCCACATGGTGGGTGTCTGTTAGAACCCCTTACTAGTGGCTTTACCATCTTTCAGTGGGCCACATGGTGGGTGTCTGTTAGAACCCCTTACTAGTGGCTTTACCATCTTTCAGTGGGCCACATGGTGGGTGTCTGTTAGAACCCCTTACTAGTGGCTTTACCATCTTTCAGTGGGCCACATGGTGGGTGTCTGTTAGAACCCCTTACTAGTGGCTTTACCATCTTTCAGTGGGCCACATGGTGGGTGTCTGTTAGAACCCCTTACTAGTGGCTTTACCATCTTTCAGTGGGCCACATGGTGGGTGTCTGTTAGAACCCCTTACTAGTGGCTTTACCATCTTTCAGTGGGCCACATGGTGGGTGTCTGTTAGAACCCCTTACTAGCGGCTTTACCATCTTTCAGTGGGCCACATGGTGGGTGTCTGTTAGAACCCCTTACTAGCGGCTTTACCATCTTTCAGTGGGCCACATGGTGGGTGTCTGTTAGAACCCCTTACTAGCGGCTTTACCATCTTTCAGTGGGCCACATGGTGGGTGTCTGTTAGAACCCCTTACTAGCGGCTTTACCATCTTTCAGTGGGCCACATGGTGGGTGTCTGTTAGAACCCCTTACTAGCGGCTTTACCATCTTTCAGTGGGCCACATGGTGGGTGTCTGTTAGAACCCCTTACTAGCGGCTTTACCATCTTTCAGTGGGCCACATGGTGGGTGTCTGTTAGAACCCCTTACTAGCGGCTTTACCATCTTTCAGTGGGCCACATGGTGGGTGTCTGTTAGAACCCCTTACTAGCGGCTTTACCATCTTTCAGTGGGCCACATGGTGGGTGTCTGTTAGAACCCCTTACTAGCGGCTTTACCATCTTTCAGTGGGCCACATGGTGGGTGTCTGTTAGAACCCCTTACTAGCGGCTTTACCATCTTTCAGTGGGCCACATGGTGGGTGTCTGTTAGAACCCCTTACTAGCGGCTTTACCATCTTTCAGTGGGCCACATGGTGGGTGTCTGTTAGAACCCCTTACTAGCGGCTTTACCATCTTTCAGTGGGCCACATGGTGGGTGTCTGTTAGAACCCCTTACTAGCGGCTTTACCATCTTTCAGTGGGCCACATGGTGGGTGTCTGTTAGAACCCCTTACTAGCGGCTTTACCATCTTTCAGTGGGCCACATGGTGGGTGTCTGTTAGAACCCCTTACTAGCGGCTTTACCATCTTTCAGTGGGCCACATGGTGGGTGTCTGTTAGAACCCCTTACTAGCGGCTTTACCATCTTTCAGTGGGCCACATGGTGGGTGTCTGTTAGAACCCCTTACTAGCGGCTTTACCATCTTTCAGTGGGCCACATGGTGGGTGTCTGTTAGAACCCCTTACTAGCGGCTTTACCATCTTTCAGTGGGCCACATGGTGGGTGTCTGTTAGAACCCCTTACTAGTGGCTTTACCATCTTTCAGTGGGCCACATGGTGGGTGTCTGTTAGAACCCCTTACTAGTGGCTTTACCATCTTTCAGTGGGCCACATGGTGGGTGTCTGTTAGAACCCCTTACTAGTGGCTTTACCATCTTTCAGTGGGCCACATGGTGGGTGTCTGTTAGAACCCCTTACTAGTGGCTTTACCATCTTTCAGTGGGCCACATGGTGGGTGTCTGTTAGAACCCCTTACTAGTGGCTTTACCATCTTTCAGTGGGCCACATGGTGGGTGTCTGTTAGAACCCCTTACTAGTGGCTTTACCATCTTTCAGTGGGCCACATGGTGGGTGTCTGTTAGAACCCCTTACTAGTGGCTTTACCATCTTTCAGTGGGCCACATGGTGGGTGTCTGTTAGAACCCCTTACTAGTGGCTTTACCATCTTTCAGTGGGCCACATGGTGGGTGTCTGTTAGAACCCCTTACTAGTGGCTTTACCATCTTTCAGTGGGCCACATGGTGGGTGTCTGTTAGAACCCCTTACTAGTGGCTTTACCATCTTTCAGTGGGCCACATGGTGGGTGTCTGTTAGAACCCCTTACTAGTGGCTTTACCATCTTTCAGTGGGCCACATGGTGGGTGTCTGTTAGAACCCCTTACTAGTGGCTTTACCATCTTTCAGTGGGCCACATGGTGGGTGTCTGTTAGAACCCCTTACTAGTGGCTTTACCATCTTTCAGTGGGCCACATGGTGGGTGTCTGTTAGAACCCCTTACTAGTGGCTTTACCATCTTTCAGTGGGCCACATGGTGGGTGTCTGTTAGAACCCCTTACTAGTGGCTTTACCATCTTTCAGTGGGCCACATGGTGGGTGTCTGTTAGAACCCCTTACTAGTGGCTTTACCATCTTTCAGTGGGCCACATGGTGGGTGTCTGTTAGAACCCCTTACTAGTGGCTTTACCATCTTTCAGTGGGCCACATGGTGGGTGTCTGTTAGAACCCCTTACTAGTGGCTTTACCATCTTTCAGTGGGCCACATGGTGGGTGTCTGTTAGAACCCCTTACTAGTGGCTTTACCATCTTTCAGTGGGCCACATGGTGGGTGTCTGTTAGAACCCCTTACTAGTGGCTTTACCATCTTTCAGTGGGCCACATGGTGGGTGTCTGTTAGAACCCCTTACTAGTGGCTTTACCATCTTTCAGTGGGCCACATGGTGGGTGTCTGTTAGAACCCCTTACTAGTGGCTTTACCATCTTTCAGTGGGCCACATGGTGGGTGTCTGTTAGAACCCCTTACTAGTGGCTTTACCATCTTTCAGTGGGCCACATGGTGGGTGTCTGTTAGAACCCCTTACTAGTGGCTTTACCATCTTTCAGTGGGCCACATGGTGGGTGTCTGTTAGAACCCCTTACTAGTGGCTTTACCATCTTTCAGTGGGCCACATGGTGGGTGTCTGTTAGAACCCCTTACTAGTGGCTTTACCATCTTTCAGTGGGCCACATGGTGGGTGTCTGTTAGAACCCCTTACTAGTGGCTTTACCATCTTTCAGTGGGCCACATGGTGGGTGTCTGTTAGAAACCCCTTACTAGTGGCTTTACCATCTTTCAGTGGGCCACTTGTGGGTGTCTGTTAGAACCCCTTACTAGCGGCTTTACCATCTTTCAGTGGGCCACATGGTGGGTGTCTGTTAGAACCCCTTACTAGCGGCTTTACCATCTTTCAGTGGGCCACATGGTGGGTTGTCTGTTAGAACCCCTTACTAGCGGCTTTACCATCTTTCAGTGGGCCACATGGTGGGTGTCTGTTAGAACCCCTTACTAGCGGCTTTACCATCTTTCAGTGGGCCACATGGTGGGTGTCTGTTAGAACCCCTTACTAGCGGCTTTACCATCTTTCAGTGGGCCACATGGTGGTGTCTGTTAGAACCCCTTACTAGCGGCTTTACCATCTTTTCAGTGGGCCACATGGTGGGCTGTCTGTTAGAACCCCATTACTAGCGGCTTTACATCTTTCAGTGGGCCACATGGTGGGTGTCTGTTAGAACCCCTTACTAGCGGCTTTACCATCTTTCAGAGGGCCACATGGTGGGTGTCTGTTAGAACCCCTTACTAGCGGCTTTACCATCTTTCAGTGGGCCACATGGTGGGTGTCTGTTAGAACCCCTTACTAGCGGCTTTACCATCTTTCAGTGGGCCACATGGTGGGTGTCTGTTAGAACCCCTTACTAGCGGCTTTACCATCTTTCAGTGGGCCACATGGTGGGGGTCTGTTAGAACCCCTTACTAGCGGCTTTACCATCTTTCATGGGCCACATGGTGGGTGGTCTGTTAGAACCCCTTACTAGTGGC